>NW_022989764.1:385123-415123 GCF_902827175.1 Gymnodraco acuticeps | reverse complement strand
CATTTCATGATTGAAGACATAACCATGTCATTACAGTTGACGGGTAAAAATAACCAAAGTGTCTGCTGATAAAAGCCGACAACATTAAACATATCCCTCCCCCCCAGCTTTTGTCACGAGATCTTCCCCTCTTCAGACTGTGACTATGATCAATTTCTTCATTCTCTGCCTCCAATTCAACACATTGTTTTAAACAGAAAGCTGCTGAGATAAGGAGAGAGGAAAGGAGAGTACAGAGAGGAAAGGAGAAGAAAGACGTGCAGATAAAGGGGGGGGGGGGGGGGTGTACAGCTGAAAGAGAGAGCCAGCAGAGCAGGGCAGCTCTCAGACGGCTGTCTAGACAGTGTCAGGGAGGTGTTGCTGATTAATGACGCACCTACCCCCCCCCCCCCATACACACTCAGCCCCCTCCCCTGCATCCATCAGCCACCCACACTCCGGGCTGTGTCCCTGTGTGCATGTCTCTCCATGGCTTCTCCTTTTCTCTACAGCTCCCTGGGTGCTGTAACGTTGACTCTGTTTTTACCTCCCGTCCCCTCTTCATGTCCCCCACTGTCTCCTCCCTGTCCCGTCCACTCCCGTCCCCTCCTGTCCCCCCTGTCCCCTCCCTGTCCGTCCCCTCTTCATGTCCCCTCCCGTTCCCTCTTCCTGTCTCCTCCCGTCCCCTCTTCCTGTCTCCTCCCGTCCCCTCCTCCTGTCCCCTCCCGTCCCCTCCTCCTGTCCCTTCCCGTCCCCTCTTCCTGTCCCCTCTTCCTGTCCGCTCTCGTCCCCTTTTCCTGTCCCCTCTTCCTGTCCCCTCTCGTCCCCTCCCGTCCCCTCTTCCCGTCCCCCTCCCGTCCCCTCCCGTCCCCTCTTCCTGTCCCCTCTCGTCCGCTCCCGTCCCCTCCCGTCCCCTCTTCCTGTCCCCTCCCGTCCCCTCTTCCTGTCCCCTCTCGTCCCCTCTTCCCGTCCCCTCCCCTCTCGTCCCCTCTTCCTGTCCCCTCCCGTCCCCTCTTCCTGTCCCCCTCTTCCTGTCCGCTCTCGTTCCCCTCCCCTCTTCCTGTCCGCTCTCGTCCCCTCCCCTCTTCCTGTCCCCTCTCGTCCCCTCTTCCAAAGTCCCTCGCCAGCTTAACTTCTCACACAGAAATATACCATAAGCAACGTATCAATCCTTTCATGTGGTACCTGTTGCTACCCCACTGTCATAGTGCTGTAAATATCTGACCCTAGACAATATTTTGATTGGTTGTAAACATGAGGTGTAGCTGTGGCCCTGCTCCACCGGCCCCTCACAGTAACGGGTGTGGCTGGTTTAATAGGGGTCAGTGTGGGGGGGCTTTACCTCTGAGGCACCTTGTCGTGAGCTGCTTTCTGAAGGCCACAGACACCCTTCCTAGACATGGGGACAAACACAAGAGAACAAGAGTAAGGCTGAGGTTTAATAAATGTTACGCACCCGTCTGAAGCTTTTAAGCAAGAGAAGATTTATTTAGATATTTTTTACATCTATGATATTTTCAAAAAAAGACATTGCTGTATCTTTATTTAATATTGAACAGAAAATACTCTACATACTTTAGAATTGTTTTGACTGTATTTAACAATGGTGTCACATTTACTGATAAAGCTTTAGAAATCAACAATCATTTCTGCACGGCTGTTGTTATGTCTGGGATGAATTCTGATGAAGACAAAAGGAAACAAAAGGAAGTTCTCCCATCGTAAACAGGCAAGATAAAAGCAACGCTCAAATAACTGCAGGTTCCCTTTGTCTACATTTGACTTGAGGATCTTTTTTCGGGTGGCCACAGTCAACACACATGTATGTAGAACAAACTGAAACATGAAAGGGAGGAGCAACACATTGTGCTGGTTCATTGTGTCTGCTCTCTCTACAGGCTCTGCATTTCTGATGATGTGGTCCACTTCTGTTTGCATAATCTTTATTTTCATTGGAGTGCACAGAGAGAGCAGAGATGAAACAGACAAGATGAGATGTTATTACTGGAATATGAATAATCAGTAATGGGACATGGAAGCATGCAAAAGCTTTTATCCGATTGTCAGATTGACTGATCTAGTGCTGAAAATATCCATGGACCTAATCCTGCACTATGCCCATTTCTATGGGTTTCATTCTTGCGATGTGCGTACATGCAGGTTTGTATGTGTGTGTGTGTGTGTTTGTGCCAGAATGTCGGCGTGTCAGCATCGGAGCAGAGCCTCCGCTGTCTAGACGGCACTGTAGTGAATTAAACATCAAGGCCTGACAGAGTCTGGCTCCGAAGAAACCAATTCAGCGAGTTCCCTCACAGACCGGACTGAGACTAAAAGGGTCATTTAGCAGACAAACTGGTGAGCTATGTTTGTCCCTCTTCACAAATAAAGACACACACACTTTTTTTTTACCATGGTGAACTTTTCAGTTTACTTATTGTGTTTTTATTATTAATAACGGTGCCTACTTTTTTTGAATGTAATATGTAAACTACTCTTTTTAACTAATATTGCTGTTGAATCACATTACATTTCCCCCGTTGCAGGACAAACTAAGGATTCAGATTTCTGACATACAGTATGTAAACTAACAAATGTATCCCTCATCCCTCAAGTTATTTAGACATGCAGATTTATTTGGGGCATTTTTTCTTAGCGAGGGTTGAGATCCTTTTTTTCGGATCCAACTGACTTCAAAAAGTGACATTTGAAAAGTTCACAAAATACATGTTTGTTCCTGAACAATGCTCTAGTTGTCAACATAATAACAGACTCAGCTGTGAAAAACTCTCATAGAGAACAATGGATTTTATTTGAACAGTTTCTTACAAGAAACTATTTCAACCTTACTTACTGAGAAAACAGTTACCACAATATGCAATTTATATTTAACATTGATTTCTATTCAACTAGCTCAGTGTTTCTCAAACTTTTTCATACCAAGGACCACTTAACCAATAAAAAAACACTCGCGGACCACCTAACTCCACAAATATCCAAAAACACATCGTTTTTCTAGAACAGATTACAAATCACCTGGAAATTGTACAAACAGTTGGCAACATGTGTGACGAAGGTGTGCGCTGGGCTATATTATGCAATCGAAAGTGAAACTTAAGCTCACTCCATTGCAGAGATATTCCCACGAGAGTGCGGAAAACTTATTTATTTCAAATGTGAAATGTTAACAATATACTCACGGACCACTAGGGGGCGCTCACGGACCACTAGTGGTCCGCGGACCACACTTTGAGAAGTACTGAACTAGCTTAATATAAACTCATTTGAAATTCTGAAAGACTTCAAATCAATCTGCTAATTATCAAACATTCTAAAGGGAACATAAATATCACCAAGTTAATTTGTAGCTTTCTTCCATCTTAGAGCTGAGTGATTTCATATTGTGCTCATTCAGTAGGACATCTATAACGATTCCTAGATACATAATTATCGAACCATGAATTATTCACTGTATAACTTCAACAGACGCATGAAACAAATAAAGGTTTGACGTAAATAGGACGTAGTGACACGCGGGGGGGAACATAACGAGAAGAGGCAAGAGAGGGCATCACACACACACACACACACACACACCACACATCACAAACCACACACACACACACACACACACATCACAAACCACACACACACCACACACACACACACACACACACACATGCACATCACACCACACTCAACATCACACAACACACACACACACACACACACTACAACACACACCACACACACACACACACACACACACACACACACACACACCACACACACACACACACACACACACACACACACACACACACACACACACACACAAACACAACACACACACACACACACACACACACACACTACACACGGCTGGCCTGGAAGTTAGCATAGCAAGGTCTCCCCAAACAAAAAGCAATGTGATTTATCCTTTTGGATTATTGCACAACATATTCTTGGCGGCACACACCTTTATGATACTTCTTAGACCTTTTGTTCAACAGGATAAACTCACCAAAATAACACACATTTTATAAAATATGAAGTGTAAATGTGATTGCTAAAAGTAAAAAGCTAACATTAGGCTATGAATGCACTACTTCACTGGCGCATGGCTGTGCATCACCACCGCTAGCCTAAGCTACAGGCGGACTCGTGTCGGTGTGAGGACATTTAGGCCCTGTCCACACGGACAAGAAAACAAGTTGCATCTGCTACAGTTCTCTATCGTATGGATGGTTCGTCTCACACGAGGCCGTAACGGAACCGGGGAGGAAACGGAGCTTAATAGTGTTAATTTCGTTGACTAAATCTATGACGAAACTATGTTCGTCAACGACCTTTTTTTCCATGACGAAAACGAGACGATGACGAGACGGCACGACGGCAGTAAAAAATAACTTGTAACGAAATCTCATGCAATATCGTTGACGAAAGAGGACGAGACGAAATGTAGTTCACTAAATAAAACTATGCCAAATCTCTCTTTACTTTCGTTGACGAAAATGAGGAGACTGAAATATTATTCAAAGATAACGTTACATCCCTGATAGTCAGTTTTTCTCCCAGCAGTTCCATTTCCGGGGCTGCGGCAGGGCAGCAGCTGTGTGTCTGCGGTGCGCGCGGCGGTTAGATTTGAATTACACCGGGCAGCGGCACAATATGAACTGTCAGGAAGACTCGGGTCTAACTCATGGTCTAACTAACCTTATTTAACAGAAATGAAATGGCAACAGGGCTTGGGAGCAGTGGTCGCACTAGCGTTAACCGAATACCCCACCGCGCGAGTGATTGATAAATTGTTGCACTCGACGGGGTATATAGGTATTATGACGGAAATGTTACGATCCGGTCAAATGACTGACAACGAAAAAGTCTAAAGCCACCACTGCTTGGGAGAAGAAACGATGTGATATTTGGGCTCCATTTTTCGCTACAATGAGGGCGGAGAAAAAAGCGAGCATGCATTGTTTTATCAGAAGGGAAGCAATGCGGCCATAACACAGCTGGTAACAACACCACACAACCTGAGAGATACTCTGCAAAGCTTCTTAATCATTCAACCTGTGTTTTTCATCAAATAAGGACAAGATATAATCTTATTATTTATATATACTAAAATGACAAATGATTGGTTTTGGCTAGGACTCGTTTGACTGAAATGTTCTATATAATCTGATGACTAAAAAATACTCAACAGTTTTTACTGACAAAAGTAGACTAAAATAATTAGTTTGCTTTGACTAAAATAAGACTAAAATGCTCAGACTTTTAGTCGACTAAATCTTGACTAAAATGTTTACTGTGTTAGTCGACTAAAATAAGAATAAAATGCTCAGACTTTTAGTCGACTAAAACTTGACTAAATAAAAACAGGATGAAGGTGACTAAATATGACTAAAACTAAAAAGGAAATTTAACACAGGACTAAGACTAAAACTAAATAAAAAAATAGCTGACGAAATTAACACTAGCCCTCAAACGGTAACGGGTCCCAAGGTGGGTAGATCTGCGGACGGAACGCTCTGGGGGGTCAAACGGCTCTGTGCGTACGCCCTATACGCCATAGCCCCGCCTCTCCCGCTCAGCCCCCCGCGGTCACATTGCTGATGTGTTTCGCCAACAACAACAGCAGCAGGAGCACACGCTCGCCTCGGGGAGGGAGAAACAGAGGCCGCCGAAACAGCCAGAGCCCTGCCTCTCCCCACCTCTGCAGCTCATCCCCACGTTACCGCTGAATCCACTGCGGAGAATAAACAGAAGGGCAACCAGGCAACCATGGCAACCATGCTCGGGGGGTCTTCTTCGCTGCTTTTGGTGTATTTTGTGGCGGAAGTACAGCGCCACTTACAGGCCCGGCATATGTACTACAGCGTCTCCAGCGGGACGAGCGGTCTCGTGTGGACGGAAGACTTTTTTGATATCGAATTTGGTTCTTTCTCCGTTTCGTCTCCGTGTAGATGCATTGTGTCATGTAGCCACTTGTTTTTAAGAAATGTGAAAGCTTTAGATGTTCACCAGTGGGGTATTTACTGACGTATTTCATATCTTGTAGTCTTGTATGGACCACAGACCCTCTGTGGGCAGCTGGGGGTGCACTGACCTGCTGCAGGGCGTGCTCGTGCCTCCGGGCCTGGCTCTGCCTCGTGATGAAGGACCAGGTGGAGAGCTTGTAGTGGTTGAGCAGGCAGATGATCACCACCACCATCACTGTCATCACCACGATGATGATGACGATCTGAACAAACTCCAGTTCAGCTGCATACACACACACAGAAGGGGAAAGGAGGGTTAGCATCAAACATATACAGACAGACGCAGGTTCAAAATAACTTCAAACCATTAAAAACAATACAAATGTACATAGACGCAGGATATACTAACATTGCATGGATGCTGGATATGCTAACGCTATAACCAACCTATTTGGGAATAAATATATATATATATATATATATATATAATATATACATTTAGTGTACTTGTTTATGACACTTGAGTTTGTTTTACAGGGGCAATGCCCTCTTGCTTTACTTGTATCTCCAATTTCTAACTGGAAATGTTGCTATTGGACGTGGTAGAAGAAGACTATTGAAAACGTTTTATTTGTAAAACTATTAATACCCCGCAGTAAAAGTGACGACTGAAAGAGACGCATTATTCACACGACGTACTAATCTGTTCAAGTTTGAGTTGTACATTAGAATACAATGCATTTCTCTAAGCAATGTTTGCTTTTCTACTTTTTTCTGGATTAGAATAGTGGCATAATTCAATATTTCCCAAAAAGCTTAAAAATATTCTTGGAAACCAAAACTGTGTAAAGTTCATCAGCTAATGGAAATCTTGTGATTCAATTCAATTGAAGGGCTTGATTGTCATATGCACAATAGCCACAGCAAGACGTTTTGCAATGAAAATCGAAAGATCCCAAGCTCCTCCGAGAGTATACTTAAGAAATTAAATAAAAAATACTTAAAATAGTGCACCCAAAACTCCCAAAACAAAATGCTGCAAATGCTCCAAAACAGCAGTTATTTTGGAGAGGGATGAAACAATGAAACATTGACCTGAAGGTGTTTATCGCAGAGTCCCTGACTTAGCACTATTCTGACTGTTACACCCTTCACCAGCAGAGGGGAGCACAGGGCAAACTCCTGTGTGAGTGCAGCCACTCCACAAAGAAAAGATTCAAAACACAGGAGAGATGAGTGTCGACTCTGTCCCAGGGCCTTTCTCATTTTCATTAATTTCCCCTCCTCGTAATCCTCGGTCCTCTGGTAGTGACCCGGAAATGGGAAACACACACACACACGATGATCAGGACACGGTGGTTGCTGCCTTACAGTCACGTCTGTCTCTTGTTCATTGTTTCGTCCTTTTTCTTTCTCCTCCCACTCTTGAACCCTTCTCTCGCCTCCCATCGCCCTCCTATCCATCTTTTCCACTAACTCTCCCCTCTTCCTTCTGAACAACAACACTCTTTCTGAAGTCTGCCAGCTGTTTCTGCCTTTATCAGTCTTTTCTTGCATTCCTTCCTCACCCACTGTCATTCCTTCTCTGTGTTCCTTATTATCCATTGTCTCCCACTTTCAGTTTCTCTCTTCCTCTGGCATCCCTCCTTCCTCTGTGTCCCTGTCTGCAGTCCAACATGCTTTTTGTTCTGAGCAGAAGTCTTGACCTTGTCTGACCTCTGACTCACATCTTACTCACAGCTGAACACTCACTCACTTTATGTCTCTCTGTGTCTGTGTGTGTGTGTGTGTGTGTGTGTGTGTGTGTGTGTGTGTGTGTGTGTGTGTATATACAGTTTGTGTTCTTGTGTGTAGCTCTGTAAGAACAATGACACGATGTACACTCAGCTATTTGAGCTACAATCCCTCCATTCTGGCGGAAGGATCCTCCACAAATCTCTGTGCATTTTTCGGAGTTTACTACCCACTATCCACTTTGGCCGTTTTTGAAACAGCAGGGGAGGGAACAGGTTATGACAAGAAAACTGCATGTGAAATTCAAAATTCCAAAAACAAAAAAACTGACAGATTTGATTACCTCCGTAAAAAAAGACCTTCATAATTCAAAAGTAAATAACATATGGATTTGAACAGACAACTGATACGTGCAGGAAACACAGAAAAAGTTAAAGCAGGGACCAGCCCAGTCCAGTAAATCCTCTCCCAGTGTTCCCAACCTCAGTAATCCTCCCCGGCTTATTCATCAGCATTAGGGTGGGTTCATGTGGAGTCTGAGCTGAAATGTAAACCCACCCAAACCTGCCTCTGCCCACACCATAGCCGCCACAGGGGAGGGGTGGGGTAAGACTGAGAGGAAGAAGGCCAACTAACACAAACCACAGGGAGGCGTAAAAAAACGCTGCGAAGAATGAAACCTAAGCCAGTAAAACCAACCGACGTTAACCACACAAGAGCGGAGGAATGAGGTGCAAAACAACACCGGCAGACACGCTCAACGACTTTTCTTTTGCAAGACGAAGGACGATGAGAGAAGTGTTAAACCAATAACTGAAACCCACCTTATTAATGAATGTATAATAATAATAATAATAATAATAATACATTACATTTATAAAGCGCTTTTCCTGGTGCTCAAAGCGCTTACAAGCAAGTAAAACAAAATAACAACAAAAGTAGAAAGTGCTAAGCTAGGAGGAATATAGGTATAAGGTATAATTGAGGTAAAAGTATTGAAGCCACAGCAACAACAAAGTATGCTCCCCCCAGACATTGGGAAAGAGTTTTAAAGCTATTCGTCACAATATACTTAACGTGGGACTGAGGGGATACAATGCTGAAAGTGAAGACGAAGAACCTAATAGCACTAAATGCCCATCTGGCAATGTCCTCACACACACATAATAGGAAAGAAGTGTGGAGTGTTCTGGAAAGAAGCAGCAAGTAGTGTAGTAGCTAGTAGAGCCATGTTCCTCCAACGTGAGGGAGAGAGGCTGAGGTAAAGTTACATTCCAGGAACCAGGCTTCTGAAAAGCTCTTACACATGCTTTCTTCTGGTCTGCTGGAGCCCTATATCATTGGTTCCCCAACTCTTGTGAACCCTTAGAGCCAAGCAAAGCCTACTCATGACCCTGTAAAGAGTCCTGGTTCAGGTCTGTTAGCCCAGCTAGCACAGATCAAGTGTGAAGGTGTTACAGTTATCAATGGAAACCCTGCTGCTGACCACTGAACTGAGACCGCCTGAACAGGTGTCCTCTTGCAGGTGGACTCTCCTGCGGAGGGTTTGAGGTGGGATAGCAAACAAACCAATCACAGGATTTTAGAATAGTAGATGTGATTGTATCATGATTTCAAATGTTAAACTATCTACAAATCCATCTTCTGATCATAACATAAGAATAGGAGCTGGTTCTTTAGTTGATCTGTAAAATGCCATGTATACAACCTATTGATGCAAATCATTATACTAGCGCTGGTACGTTCCGTGGTATCTGGACCAAAGACTGGTGGAAAGACTGACATCCTGAGAGCCATTCTGCTCGCTACGTTGCTAAGCTTACTGTCTTCTTTGGGAGCTTGAGCCACAACCAGCCCAGGCCTGTTCGCTCACCACAGCCGCCACAGGGCGGGGACGGGGGGAGGATTTCATTCAGAGAACAGCATTCTGGGAAACCAAGTCAACCAGGCCCCTGTGTAAGCCTACCTTATACAGTAAATACCACAAACGCTGCCTTCTGCTGTTGTGAGAGCCACACAAACCAGACAGCGGCTTAAAGTTGCCTTCTGAAGTACAGCCGGGCTGTTTTTACAGTTCAAGCTAAAGAAAAGAAAAGCCACTAGCCTCTGCTCAGAACATGAGGGAGGAAGGAAGCAAGAGGAGGAGTTGAGATGGGTGGAATGAACCTGAGGTGGCTCCAGAACACAGTGTACAGCTCTGAGTCTCACACAGGCCACAGATCAGTGTGCCTGCAGTCTGCATTACCAGCACCAGCCTGATGTTATTACAACAGTAATCCACTTGTCTAAACAATATGAGCCCGGCGTCTGCAGCACCCTTATTCCTTCAGCAGGATGAATCATTGCAGCCAGCCGTCCCATCGCTCTGCTGGGGAGAGGCCACTGAGTGTGTTTCATCATGTGAACGTGACCGTCCACACAGCACCATAACACCACTTTCAGATATCTGTACAGACATAGGTTACAAGGAAAGGCAAGTTTATTTATATAGCACCTTTCAACACAAGGCAATTCAAAGTGCTTTACAAAAAATGAAAGACATTAAGAAAATGGCATTTAAAATCATTCATTAAAAAAAGATAATAAATTAAACATTAAAAGAAAAAATACATGGATAAAAGTTACAGTGCAGTCTAAGATATGAATAGTTCAATTAAAAGCAGCGACAAAAAGAAAAGTCTTCAGCCTGGATTTAAAAGTAGTCAGAGTTGCAGCGGACCTGCAGGTTTCTGGGAGTTTGTTCCAGATATTTGGAGCATAATAACTGAACGCTGCTTCTCCATGTTTAGTTCTGACTCTGGGGACAGAAAGCTGACCAGTCCCTGAAGACCTGAGAGATCTGGATGGTTCATAATATTTTTACAAGTTTGCATGAACTTTCTAAAAAGCAGTGTTGCCAGAAGATTTGGATTTTCTAGATTTGGGTTTTCTGCCCAAGCAAATGACTTTTTATCGATTGGATGGATGCATATTGTGCTACCCCAATACAATTAGGCTAAATACCACTGAATTGGCTTTCTCCTCTCCTTAACGTAGCAAAATAATTCACTGTATTGGCTGACATGTGTCGTTCCCAATACTTCCTCTTTAACTGTAGCCATGTTCACAGCTAGACAGATAATCTTCTCCCTTATTTAGCTACAGTGCAATAGTAAAAGTACAGAACCAACATAATAGTATTGTTGTTAGAGACTAGGCTGGGTATAATCTGAAAGTTAGGTTGATATAATACTTACGTTTTGAGACCAGTAAGAAAATGTTTTTCATACCTTTGAGGAACGCTTATACTGTATGTATTTTTTGTCTATCCAGCATTTTGATCAGTACTGAAAT
This sequence comes from Gymnodraco acuticeps, assembly GCF_902827175.1. Classification (NCBI taxonomy): domain Eukaryota; kingdom Metazoa; phylum Chordata; class Actinopteri; order Perciformes; family Bathydraconidae; genus Gymnodraco; species Gymnodraco acuticeps. Next base: position 404,096 of record NW_022989764.1, on the reverse strand, counting down.
ATTCTGAAGTTTGATACCTAGCATATAGAGTGCACACACAGTGACCCAATGACGGACATTTGACCTTTGTGTGTGTGAGTGAGAGGCCAATGTGAGGTCATACAGTTCAGTGGACCCCAGTGAAAAGAAGCTGTCAGACCCAGCAGTCACAGCACACACTGTCTGAGGACTTACAGTGGGGCAAAAAAGTATTTAGTCAGCCACCAATTGTGCAAGTTCTCCCACTTAAAAATATGAGAGAGGTCTGTAATTTTCATCCTAGGTACACTTCAACTATGAGAGACAGAATGGGGGGAAAGAATCCAGGAAATCACATTGTAGGATTTTTAATGAATTAATTGGTAAATTCCTCGGTAAAATAAGTATTTGGTCACCTACAAACAAACAAGATTTCTGGCTCTCACAGACCTGTAACTTCTTCTTTAAGAGCCTCCTCTGTCCTCCACTCGTTAACTGTATTAATGGCACTTGTTTGAACTCGTCATCAGTAGGGATGGGTATCGTTAAGGTTTTAACGGTACTACTACTTTTATCGATACCGCTTATCGGTCCGGTCTTTTAACGGTACTTTTATCGGTTCTTTTGGAGAGAAAAAAACAAGGTAAACTAACTAAACAAATTGTGAACAAAACTAACATTGCTTTTTATTTTAATTAAATACATAATATTTCACATCAAAAGAAACAACAATGTTTTAACAAATCGTATTAAATAATCTGATGACAGACTGTAAACAGAATAGCTGAAACTTTAACAAACTAAGTAACTCAGTTTCCTCTAATCATTAACCCATGTTTGTATCATGGAGTTAACTCCGTGTGTTGCTGCTAGCATACATAACACCTGACGTGGAAACGTTACTCGTGGACGGAGCTACAGAGCTGCTAGAAAGACAGTGGAACCCGGTGCATTCCTCCGTCTGGATGTGGAGCACTTTTGATAAATGTTTAGACAAATTGCTCGTGTTACCGCCCTTACATGCTGAACACTTATTGCACTTTTGGCAACGAGCATCGAGACGGGTAAAGTTTAACCACACCTCGGAGCGCGTTCTCTCCGCCATCTCCTCTGTGTGTGTGTTGCTGGCTGCATGTAGCAACTGCGTGTGTGTAAAGTGCCCCGCCCCCTCGCACACAGACGGGAGAGAGATCGAAAATACTAAAAATAATCATAGACGCATTTTTCAGTCTTTTTGCATGTTAGAAACAGAGTTGGTGACACTAAAACTGCAATATAATGTTTATGTAGCAATAATATATATTTGACATGTCTCCAGTACCGATAAAAAGACCGCCAACGTCGGAGCTTAACGGTACCACGGTCTTTAATAATTCAGCCCCGGGGCCCGCTTAATACCGGGGCTCGGTACCCATCCCTAATTATCAGTATAAAAGACACAGTCTGTCCACAACCTCAAACAGTCACACTCCAAACTCCACTATGGCCAAGACCAAAGAGCTGTCAAAGGACACCAGAAACAAAATGGTAGACCTGCACCAGGCTGGGAAGACTGAATCTGCAATAGGTAAGCAGCTTGGTGTGAAGAAATCAACTGTGGGAGCAATTCTTAGAAAATGGAAGACATACAAGACCACTGATAATCTCCCTCGATCTGGGGCTCCACGCAAGATCTCACCCCGTGGGGTCAAAATGATCACAAGAACGGTGAGCAAAAATCCCAGAACCACACGGGGGGACCTAGTCAATGACCTGCAGAGAGCTGGGACCAAAGTAACAAAGGCTACCATCAGTCACACACTACGCCGCCAGGGACTCAAATCCTGCAGTGCCAGACGTGTCCCCCTGCTTAAGCCAGTACATGTCCAGGCCCATCTGAAGTTTGCTAGAGAGCATTTAGATGATCCAGAAGAGGATTGGGAGAATGTCATATGGTCAGATGAAACCAAAATAGAACTTTTTGGTAAAAACTCAACTAGACGTGTTTGGAGGAGAGTTGCATCCAAAGAACACCATACCTACTGTGAAACATGGGGGTGGAAACATCATGCTTTGGGGCTGTTTTTCTGCAAAGGGACCAGGACGACTGATCCGTGTAAAGGAAATAATGAATGGGGCCATGTATCGTGAGATTTTGAGTGACAACCTCCTTCCGTCAGCAAGGGCATTGAAAATGAAACGTAGCTGGGTCTTTCAGCATGACAATGATCCCAAACACACCGCCCGGGCAACAAAGGAGTGGCTTCGTAAGAAGCATTTCAAGGTCCTGGAGTGGCCTAGCCAGTCTCCAGATCTCAACCCCATAGAAAATCTTGTGATTTTCTGGATTCTGTCTCTCATAGTTGAGGTATACCTAGGATGAAAATTACAGACCTCTCTCATCTTTTTAAGTGGGAGAACTTGCACAATTGGTGGCTGACTAAATACTTTTTTGCCCCACTGTATGCTATGTCGGGAATTGATCATAATAATACACGTCTGTCTGGTAGTTTTGCTTATATTTTTCCAGGTATTGAGATATCTAGAACTGGAATTTTGTTGCAGACATGTTTCAGTGGAAGAACATTCAATCTGTATTTATTACAAATAAAGTACCACACTCTCCTAGTCTACTGTTCCTTGCTAGCTTAGCAACAGCATGTTTTAGTGCACAGTCCACATTACCTTGGACAGACTCACACAGCCAAGTCATTCCTACGGCAACAAGAAATAGTTAATGCTGGGAGAAACTCACTTCTGCGAATGATGAGGGAGTACAGGCTTTCTCTGCTTGGCCCTATAAAAATCAGGCCAATGACTATCCATAGAGACTACTTACACTCAGCCAGGCCCTCTAACATTGTTATTGCTCAATATACTTAACATTTGAGCTCAGATGACCTTAGACGGTTCTGTGAGAAAACCAGGCCTGTCTGGTTTAGTTTGCTCAAAGGAGCAAAGCATGTCCAAAACCACCACAATGTATTCCATGGTTCAGGTTTGAGAGTGGGTGTATGCTGACAGTGGAGCGTGAGCGTGCAGGGAACAGCTCGCTAGATGCTTGCTGATTCAGAGTGGGAGAGCTGCTCCCACCAGCAGGGGAAATGCCTTTCATCTCAGACTAGAGACCCTGAGCTTCAGCTGTTAGGAATCCTATCTTGCAGCCAAGCAGCACACAGAGCTACAGCAGCAGCTTATGGAATTGCTGCAGCGACGGCCATAAGTAAAAACAGAGCCTGACAGGGAGCTGCTGTGGTACAGGACAGGACAGGAAAGTAGGACACTGACAGGACAGTAGGACACTGACATGACAGGGAGCATTTGCATGTCTCCCCACACTTAAATGTTAGGCAAAACATGAAAGCAGCACGGTGTTTTTTACCTAGCTAAACTGAGCTCCAGATATCCAGATAGTAGTTGACCCTCAACAGGCTCTAACCGTTTCCTGCTGCAATGCTCAGCGACCTCTCAGTCAGTAAAAATGTGCATTCCCACAGTGACACCTGGCAATCACAACTGCACCTTACTGCCGTTGCTATGGTAACCCTTGGGCATGGTGCCGTGATCAACAAGGCCCGAAACTGCTGGGGCGCCATTGCAGGGGTTGACACACACACACGGAAGAGAAGATGAAGGGACAGAGAGAGAGAGACACACACACCTCTATCTCCCCTGGGAGATGTGCACTGTAACATCTAGACGGCCGCATTGGCCTGGCAGCTAGTCTCTCGTAACCAGTGTTGGGACTAACGCGTTACAAAGTTTACTGTAACGCCGTTATTTTTGGCAGTAACTAGTACTCTAACGCATTACTTTTTTAATTCAGTAACTCAGTTACCGTTACTACATGGTGCGTTGCTCCGTTAGTTTTTTTTATATAGTCAACAGCCAGGCGAACAGAGATGAGAACTGTACTTAAGTACAGTACTTGAGTAAATGTACTTTGATACTTCCTGTGTCACATGCGGAGACGGGCTGTGGGCGTGTTTGTGTTGTTTACTAACAAGACTATCATGGCGGCGGCGGAGCTCAAGTCTAGTTTCTCCACCTGGAGATATTCTCACTATTTCACTTTTGTCGAGCACAAAGAAAATAACGTTTCTGTTAAATGTAAGTTGTGTCTTGGCGGGTCAAAGATCCTATCTACTGCCCAAACCAGTCATTAAAATCTCTTAAAACATCTGCAAAAACAACATGCTGGGACGAAGCTAGTAGCTAAGACCACAGAGATTCAGCCGACGCCACTCCACCTCCACCTAAGCAACAGCGGCTGGATTTTAACCGAGGGACTGCTAGCCAGGGAAAAGTCGATAAAGCCATTGCACGGTATGTTGTAGAACACATGCAGGCTATTGCTACAGTGGAGTCACCCGCTTTCAGGGAGCTAGTTAGCATGATAGCATGATAGCATGTCCGGGCGGCACACGGCATATGGGACGGAAAACGTACCTGGAGAAAGAATATACAAAAATGGAAAGCCAGCTAATATCGATGCAATCCAGATTGCATATAATGCATGTCAAGTTGATCAACAGATTGTATTATTCTCCAATGCAATAACAGTACTGAAATGAAGGCTATAAGGGCATTAATGGGAGCCCTTTTTTCAAGTAACTAAAACGGTACTTTTCACAGTAACGCATTACTTTTGGGTGTAAGTAACTAGTAAAGTAACTGAGTTACTTTTGAAATGAAGTAACTAGTAATGGTAACTAGTTACTGGTTTTCAGTAACTAGCACAACACTGCTCGTAACCCCACTGTATAGTTTGTGTGTGTGTGTGTGTGTGTGTCATGTAGAGGATATGAACCTAGTTATAGCATCCTTCCCACAGTCCCTCCATGGAAATAAATGAACTAGTTTAGCCTGTTTGTGTGTCTGTCTGTCTGTTTCCTGCTATGGGGACTCAGGGCAACAACAAGAGAACAAACAATTACAGCTCTGTCTCTCCTCTCTCCTGCCTCTCTTTTCTTTCCATCCATCTCCCCCTTCTTCTCTGGCTCACACAGCAGACAGCCTGTCTGTTTCCCAGCAGAGACTAAATGGGGTTTAAAAAGCAGGACTCACACAGGATGGCTACTTCCAACCTGGCCAATAACAGTGTTCTCGTCCGAGTCTTGAAGCAGAGGAACACTGTGTGCACAGCAGGTCTAGTACAGCAGGTCAAGATGAAACAGGACGCAGGCCTGTAAAAATGCAATCGTGCATTTATTTTCTGTTCCTAATAGTTAGACTAACCTAGGGTCTGGTTACATCTGCTCGTACATTGTACATTATCAGAGCCAGACGGACAGGATAGCGTCTAGACACCCCTCCCCCCTTCCTCCCTCCCCCTGCCTAAAGCAAGACTGACTACACTCTCTCGCGTGATTGAACCAGAGCCCAGGGTCAGTAATATCAGGGTTAAAGTGAGTGTTTGTGTTTGTGTGTGTGTGTGTGTGTGTGTGTGTGTGTGTGTGTGTGTGTGTGTGTGTACATGTTGCCTGGGGTCAGCCAGGGTCATCATCTGAATTAGTGTAGAGGTACATTTTCTATGACTAGAGTTCAGCCTGTGCTGTAGCATGCTGCTCAAAGCGTACGTGTGTGTGTGTGTGTGTCTCTAACGGTTTTCAGGCACTGACGGCTCTGCCATGTTCTACTCTGAGGTCATAAAGGTAATAAATCATTTGTTATGCCCTGACATTTTTACATTTCCATTAAAGAGATGGCTACATTGTATTAACTAATAATACTAACTCTTGGTTGGGTTGGCAGGCAGATGTCCTACAGACCATAATAACCTGTGAGTTACTAGTGTTGTTTAACCTGCTTTATAAAAATGATCCTGCTATCCTTATTTTGGTTCAGGTCAACATCACAGGAGGCAGGAACAGGTCAAGCCATGCTGAACAAAACAAGGGAGATCCGTGATAACAAAGGAAAAATAAATAAAAAAGGAGTAACGCAGAGCTGAAAAGGAGAAGGAAAGAAAATAAGGCTCAGGTTGAACAAATAGATACTGGACACAGGGAGGAACAGAGATAAGACGGGGGAGGGGGAGGTAGAGGATCGGTGCGGGGAGAGCGTGGTTAAGGAAGACAGATGTTACAGGGAGACAAACTACAAAGCCTATCACATCTGAGACTGAACAAGAAAAGGGTGGAAAATAAGCAAACAAGAGAGAGGGGAGAGGAAATGAGAGGCCTTCTGTCTGCATTCTGCCTGCACATGTTCATTTGATAGCACAGACAACTATCTTCAACCACCAAGAGAGGCCATTTCCCCATGCAACTCTAAAGTAGTGTTTCAACAACAGTCAAGTTGTAGACCCCTCCCAGACGGATGCTCACACGTAATGTGACACATCTTGAGCACTATATAACATGCTGAATACTAGTTATGAACCCTATAGGTGATTATTCAAATGTTTAAAGTTTTCAGTTTGCTTTTTTACATTTGAATCATCATCATTTCAAATAATAAGGAAATTCCTCTGCAGATTGGCGGATAATGAAAATAATCGTTGTCATAGTTTGAGTTGTATGCAGTAGCATTTACATTTCTCTTAGTCAAACTAACTTAAGAGACATATCAAACTTTCTGGGAGAGTTTACCCTTCTTATGATTATGATGAATGAAAACATACACAAAAAATGAGTTGATACAAATGTACATATTAGCAACAGAAGCTGCACCCCTTTTCACACCTCATCAGGAACTCATTCAGAGGAACACATAAAACCTCTAACACATCTCAATGAAAACATTAGGACAAAAAGCAGCGGAGACAAACAGCCTCCTCCTCTGGTGTGTAATTACACTCCGTGTGTTTGTAATCACTCACTTTAATCCCTTCCTGCTAATCATAACTGCTTTCCATTTTGGAAAGAACTGCTCCTCAGCAGCTATGCTTGCGTGGCGTTTTCTTCTGCTGTGGCTCAGTGCTGTAGAGGCTGTCACTCCAACATGGACCGTGTCCTTCTCTCTAGGTTTCTCTTTCATTATGTCTCCTCCTCTCACTCTCTATTTATCCTTCTGATTTGTAATCCCTCCATGCTTTTCCTTTCATGATGTATAGCTCTCTTTTCTTCTCCAAATGTCAACCTCCACCTCTTCTTTTCTACTATACCAATGTACTCTAGTCATGTCTGCCTCCCTATCTCTTGTCCCACCTCGTTCTGTCTCCTACCTTCCCTCCCACTCCCTCGGATTCTCACATTATGGGCTGTTAAAATACCTTCCACATGCACGCGCATTGTGCAATCTAACACAGCAAACCCCCCCTCCCCATGAAGTAATGCCTGGCAGGCATGACTACACAGGAAAGAGAGATGGAGACCGAGAGAACCAAAAAGAAAGACAGAGAAAGTGTATCAGTGATAAAGGATGCAGCAGAGAGGGGGGGCGATGTCAGGGGACCATTTTGTACATGAAGAGAAATCTGCAAGATAAAGGGAAGTGCGTGCAGGAAAAAAAGTCCTATCAAAAAAACTTTTTTCATCCCTGGAACACTTGGCCGTGACCGCGAGCTGAACTTCAGAGGGTGCTGAGCAACAGCTGCGGAACACAGAAGAAACTGCAAAAAAAGAAAAGAAGCTGCAGAAGAAGAAGAAGCAGGCGGAGTGCGGAAGGGGGGCATCTTTCTCAAAGATGGTGGTGGTGTTTTGGAGATGACCAGGATGTTTTAGACTTGCTGAGAGAGGGAAGGGAGTAAAAATAGACCTGGGGCAGCGGGGGGGGGGGGGGGGTTCAAACAGAGGGGAGGATAGTTAAATGTGGAGAGAAGCTGGTGTCCTAACGATAAAGAAGTGCTCAGTCCTCTGGCAGGAGCAGCCTCCATTACTCTGCACTCTGCTTCAGCAACAATCTCATCCTGTCATGACATCCTTTCACTAATATCTTACAGTTAATCCCTCTTAAAAATATAAGTGACAAAACACAACCTCATCGTATCTGAGAGGAGATATGATTTTGCCATTAGTGAGCACTAACAAAGATGGAGTAGCTACTTTAAAAGTAATACAACATACTAACTTCAGATCTCCTTCCCTCGTTGTTTCCCTCTCTGCCTCTTTCTTTGCTCCCCTTTTATACCTTATTGCGTTCTCTCACACACTTTTCCACCCACACCCATTTCTTCCTTCCTTTCTTTTCTCCGTCTCTCAGTAGAAAAAGCACTTGGGGAGTTCAGCTGACGGCGAATACTGCAGAATAAAAAGCAGCTTCTGACTCGACGAGGTAGAACTCTTTGGGTGACGGAGTGTAACCACGGATATCGACAACTCAGCAACACCCACGCAAACGTTATACCTTTTTAGTAATCGATTTAGTAGTTTGTGTGCTTACTCTTTCGTTTTAGAGGGCAGACGCTGTGTAAAAGAAACACACACACACACACACACACACACACACACACACACACACACACACACACACACCACACACACACACACACACACACACCACACACACACACACACACCACACACACACACAACACACACACACACACACACACACACACACACACCACACACACACACACACACACACACACACACACACACACACACACACACACACACACCACACACACACACACACACACACACACACACACACACACACACACACACACACGAGGAACCATAAGCTCTTCCCATTAAAAGTCCTGTCTCATGGGAATAGAATGGCTGTAAATGAGCAGCAGGGGGACTACGGGTTTATGGAGGAATCATTATGACAACTGCAAATGCACAGAATGTTTGACTGCTTTGAAGGATTAGACATTGATAGTTATTGAATGATGTGGCTGATTGTTGGTGGGACCCTCTCATGGAGCTTCACCTGGTGCAGACCTGGGTGCAGCTGGTCTGGGGCTAATGTGTGTTAGTGTTGGGACGGCACTGGGCAGGGCCAAGCCGGATGCTGTGACTATGACCAATATTAATAATTCACATGCAGGATCTCCATGCCCTAATCATCATTAGCAACGCTAGCCAGGAGCCACGTTAGCTTCCAGCAGAACGCAGAGCGTGAAGATCAGAAAGGAAAGACAGGTGAAGAGCGTGCCATCCATGTGATCATCTCGATTTAAACTCAAAATACCTCCTATATATAGTAAGCAAGGCTCTGTGTGGTGTCAAGCACTTTCAGTTAGCCTACATGATGTCCCTGTCCGTTTATCTATCTATACATCATTTTAATAATAAGATCCATTTTAAATAATGTACTATACATTTGCTGAGTTTTTTTATTTAAAATGCTTTGACATCCATAGCTACAGTAAAGTATTAAAGAGACTAACCAGTCTAATTACATTAGAGCATAAGGATTGTGCTGCAGGATATCTTTTGGCACTCAACACCAAGCCCATCATACTGAAGAAGCACTAAGAACAAATATATATGTCATGGACAAGTCTCTTCAGCTTTTTAGAAAACATTAATCAAATAATAGTAAACGGAGTGTGGGAGTTTAGGGTGCAACGGTGCAGATGAGTGATGAGTTTAATAGTCGTTTTTGGAAAACAATGGAGCTCTATGGCACACAAATAACAACAAAATACATAATCAGATTGCTGATGAAACAATCTACTTCCAAAATGTGCTCGAAAGCAAACCACTCTATAGTCTCGCTCAATGTTGCGACCTCATCTGATTTGTTACATGCTAGGCAAAGTCAATGAACGCATTCTCAAACTACAGTTTCTCTTGTGAGAAAGCAGGGCATTGCAGATAACCTATAGCCCATATTGCGAAAAACCCAGAGTGCTTTCACCACAGCAAACATGGTTCCAACACCGAGGTGGCAGTCTGCAATAGACGGAGAGAAGCTGTCAGCATGGGGAGCCAACCGTTCTCCGTGCTGACTCAGTCATGTCGCCTGATGACTTAGTTAACCAATGCCAATCCTAAACACCTTGCATACATCTGGGCCTGCCAGAGTCTGCAGAGAGGAGGAAGAGGAGGAGGAGGAGGAGGAGGAGGGGGGGGGAGGAGGAGGAGGAGGAGGAGGAGGAGGAGGAGGAGGAGGAGGAGGAGGAGGAGGAGGAGGAGGAGAGAAGGAGAGGAGGAGGAGGAGGAGAGAAGGGGAGAGGAGCGAAGGAGATGCTGTGTTATGGTTGGGGGGTTGGGGAGTCAGAGACCAGACATCCTCTATCTCCCCCTGACCCCCTGTCTGAGTCTGAGTCTGAGTCTATGTGTGTGTGTGTGTGTGTGTGTGTGTGTGTGTGTGGGTGTGTGTGTCTCCTCTCCCCAGCCAGACAATAGAGCAGGCCCTGTGCCTGATTGGGGTCAGCTGGTGGGTGCCGAGGGAAGGGGGGGGGGGGGGGGACAGGTTTGGGGGGGGTAAGTATCAGACACCGCTGTCTGACTCGTGTGTCTGGATGAGAAGAGAGGGACTCAAATCAGAGAGCGCTCCGAATCATCAGCCAACAACAAGAAGCAGTGAGGAGGAGAGGAGGAAGAGGATCTGATGCCCACACACTTCCTTTACTACTTGGCTCCAGGCTGGGAGGTTCAACTGGGTTAAAATGTAAAAAGATTATAAAATACCGCGCGGACAGCACTTGCTCACTGCACAATGTTCCAAAACCTACTGTTCGTATCAACAGTGGTACTAAATGATATTCAATCACATAAACTGTGGTAGAAGATTGTGGCCCCTATATGCAGAAGTAGAAGATATTTAACCTTAGTAAAAAGGAGCAATTTTAAGAGCCCTGCATTCACAATGCCAAAAAGAAACAATTATTGCCATCGAAAAATAGCTAAAGTACCAAAAGTAAAACACTTGTTATGTAGTCCAGGTTACACTCATTTATTTATATATTCATAAACTGCTGCTATAAATAAGGAAGAAGATCATTTTAAGCACTGACAAACTTCAGACCTGCTTTGGTGATCAAATGCTTTTTGGGTTCATTTAGAGTAGACCTACAGGGCAGACAGAGTTTAAAGAGGAGCTCGACGCTCGTGAAACTGTCAAACAGGAGGGTGGGGAGCCTCGCTGTTGGGGAAGCAGTGTGTGGAACCTGTCAAGCGCAACTTACATGATGCCGAATTTAACAAAATAAAATGTAAATAATTGGTTTAAACGGCATAATAATAAGGACGATCGTCCGTTCTGTGATTCTCCTGAACACACAGATGGCCAGTCCGCCCCTTTGTAGCATGTTATTTCAATGAGAGATGAGCAGATCGCCACTGGCTTTCAACTAAAGACACAGCCACGCAAAAACTGCGGCATTTGTACAGCTCCTTATGGGTACTGCAATTAGTGAAGTGCTTTCCTCTCTGTGTGAAACGATCAGCAACCACGGAGGAAGCGGCAGAAAGTCACCTGGAGATAAAGAAGAATGTAAATATTTTACACACCTATTCCTAGTGTGCCACTGGTTACGGTGCCGCGTGCCAATGGTTGCCGACCACTGTTCTACACTGACATAGCATTACACTGCTATGACATCTCTCCCTTCTTAACGGCACGCCTCTAGACTTTTCCCTTTTTTTGCCAGACACTGACTGTGATATCAGTTGAGACACTTCATCAGGCTCCACACAGCTCCCTCTGGAGACACATTAGCTTTAATGAACTTATTTTACATGTGCAGTAGTACTCCCCGAGTTCCCCTTTGGTGGAGTTCCCCTTTACATGATAGCAGGAGCCTGAATGAGGCTTTGAAAAAAATAACACGTGTCTTTCAGTTCTAGGACCTTACAAGGTAAACTAATCCAAGTTTGCTTTTGATACATATGACTCGAGCCATAGTTTTGCAGAGAATAAAGAGGATAGCGGGTACTTTTGGCATCATTTACTTAAGGTCCAATTAACCCATGTGATGGATTAAACAATGTATTTACAAGTTAAATAATATACTATAAAATATTGACAATGTTTGCAGCTTTCATCTCAATTCGTTCTCTGTAAAAAAAGGGACAGTTAAATGATAAACTACACAAAGTAGTGGTACCTGTAGTGCTATTTAGATTTGTGAGTTTCAGAGTGTTACTGTTCCTTTAAAGTGGACTTGGCATGCTATATTTGAATAATATATTGTAGGGCCATACCTATATACATGTCTGTGAAGTTTTTTTTTCAAAATACCAAACAGATCCTGCATTTTAGCCATGCCTCATTTCGCTCTATTTGCACTTTTCCAGCCCTGTCTTCACAAGGGCTGATTCTGTGGCAAATGAGCTGCAGCTGACCACGCCCCCCTGCAAAGGGCAAAGACCTATCAAAGCATTTTGCATGATTGGTCCCTTTAATTTAACACCTATACAACTCTTGAAACTGAAGTAGAAATGTCTCCATTCAGTCTTTTCTCCTGCTTGTGAGAAAATATTTCCTTTGTCTAATATTGAATGAAAATGGTAATGACAACATTTTTTTTTTTACAGTAGTGATTATAAAGCAACTTAGGCGCTAAGTCCCCCCCCACTGAAGTAATCTTGTAGGGCCATCTAAAACGCCCACACTCCAGTGACACCCCTTTGAAATAAGCCTCTTCAAAATCCAAGGGAAATCCTGCACACCACTTGAAGAGACATGTCATTATTCCACTGTCTGGGTGTTCCTGCACACACAAACAAATGGATTGCCCAAATACTGACAAGCAGCGGGCGGCATCGCGTTTCTGCCTTGTTTTATTTCTCGTTTTGTTTCATGGGACGCAAAACAGCATTTGTAATTTCAAAGCAATAATCGCTGCTTTGTTTCATGTAAGGAGAGACGAGACGTGTAGAGAGGCTGGGCTCACAAAGGGTAATAAACATGCCAAGCATTTGATTTGTCTGAATGCTGGGAAAAACTAATCCGCTACAAGGCAAAAAAGACAGTTTGCTTGTGTACTGTCTGATTGAATACGTCCCGTCCATTCCCACAGCCATTCATTCACTGGAACTCTTTAGCATCTCAAACAGTCAAACTGTGTGTAAATAGATGTTGACCGAGACAGCAGAACCACCCCCCGCCACCACCATCACACACACACACTTAACGGATGGCCTGTCTTAAACACACTAGGACTACAAATCTGCCCTGGTCCCATTTTGGGAACCAATGGAGGAGGTCTCTGTGTGTGTGTGTGTGTGTGTGTGTGTGTGTGTGTGTGTGTGTGTGTGTGTGTGTGTGTGTGTGTGTGTGTGGTGTGTGTGTGTGTGTGTGTGTGTGTGTGTTGGGGGTGCAATTTCTTTGTTAACCGTTTCACATCATGACTTAACAGTTTCAGCCGATTATAGAACAATATCAGTCTTTACACATCATAACAATTGAACAGTTTTTAAAGTGTCTCTTTCTGTCCCTCTTATATTGCAGTCCCTCACTCACTTTGTTTTAATTCAGTGCGAGTATTGAGCTGGAGCTTGTCCTGCCAGGAGTTTTAGATCTGGGCTGAAATGGTGTCAGGGCCATTCTCATACACACATGCAGGTGCTCATTGGTTAGCCTCGGTTAGCTCATTGGTTAGCCTCGGTTAGCTCATTGGTTTAGCCTCGGTTAGCCTGCCCTGGAACCATATTTAGTTTCTGTGACCTCAGTTCTGACTTGAGAGGGAATGTTCGGTCAAAAACTTTGTGTTTTGTCTCGTAGTGGCGTGTTGTCTCTTTTAATGAGCGCCACGGTCTCTGAACAAATGAGACACACTGGCTCTGTGCTCCCTGTGGGCAGGAATGAACATGAATGAGTCCGTCCACTCAGGGTTAAAGCTCTGTTCTCACTGTCCACGTTCCTCTTCTTGGAGAGCGCCATGTCTAATTATTTGTCTCTCCCTGTCTGCCGCTAACACGCCTGTTCACTCTCCTCTTCCGTCTTCTCTCCCTGTATCACTATTATTCTCTTCACTCACTCTCCTCTCCGCCGTGCTCTCCTCTCTCTTCTGTGTTTCTCTCCCTGTATCGCTCACGTCGTCTCTTTCGCCCCCTGTCGGCCGCGGTAAAATAGAATCGCCCCGTCAAAATTGAAATCCCCTATTAATGTATTGATTATAGGTCCGGGTCCGTATAGGTCGGCGTCTGGGTCCGGATCCGGACCGTGGTCCGCCTGTGTGCCGACCCCTGCTCTATATGAAAACTCAGATTATTGCCATACATTTGATGATGGCATTATCAGTAATCATTTCAAAGTGACACAGAGACATTGGATTAACCTTCAGCAGCATGTATATGCGTTGTAATGCCCTTGAACCACAACTTTTGATCAGAAACAGCAAGGTAAGACGTATTGTGCCGTTTTGGCCACGTAAAGTGAAGTTGTCTGTTGTCTTTCCTGGCTTTCGCTGCCGTGAGTTCTGGTCGCACAGTGATGATACTTATACCATTGGAATCTGTGGAATCTCAGATTTTATATGCTATTGCATGAAGTATAAAGATTGCTACAGTGAGTTATGTGCTAAGTGCGTTAGCACCCTTTCGCTTAGTGCTAATTCAGAGGCTCGTTGTTAGAGGTTCTATTTTGTTTCGGTAGAAATGGTTCATATCGTCCGTTAGCTGAGTTTCTTCCCGTTAAGTGGGTATGACACATTCAATAGTTTGTTAAATGTCAAGAAGCCCTGAGACACAGTCTTCGTGAACATTGTTGTGTTTAGCCCCCGGGGGCAGGGGCCCCGGGCTTAACAGAACTGGTCCCTGATCTTCCCCTATTTGAATATGTACTTCACTGTGCAATAGTACATTGATTTTCTTGGGTGGTTGGATTGTTGGTCGGAAATTTGAAACTCACTTACGCTGACATAGTTTGGCTAGTTAAATATTTTAGCAGTCTGCTATATTAATGTAACTGAGAAAAAAACCAATATCCTCTCAGATGACTTTACAATATGGATAGTTTGCAGTTGTGCTAAAGCTGCTGGGGCCCGCAGAGTGTGTGAGCAGGTCAGCTCAACAGTGTAAAAACAGGGTCTGGGGACCATCAGACTGAAACAAGGAGCCCCTTTCTTAACCCCCGCATGTTGAGCACTACTGTTCACTGCCATAACACTCAGCTCAGGAGAGGTGGCAGACTACATAGCGCTCCACTGAGACACACTACAAGCGTAGAAATTCCCTCAGAAATTAATTATAGGAGCAGTGATCATAGAATAAATCTGTCTAGGAGGAAAAACCCAAAAACCTTTTTTTAATTTGTTCTTAAAACATTCGTAGGTTGTCTCTGCCACTCCCCTGCCCAAGGTCTCTGCTTTTCACACCTCAGACTCTGAAGTTTCTTTTTTTCCAGGGCTCATTATTGAAATTCATTAATAATAAAACTAAATAAAAAACAAACTAATTCCAAATGTACAACACCTCTACAAACAAAATAAAGAGGCAAAAACCAACCCAAACAAACAACAAAGAGCTTAGTGAGAGATTGGATTGGCTGTCTGGCGGGAGACTGCAGGGTAAATATTGGCTGAGCCTAAGAGTGCCTGTGTGTGTGTGTGTGTGGGTGTGTCTGTCTGAGCCTATAGCTAGGTGTAAATGTGTGCCGATGGTACATCTTTGTATGTGTCTGATGGAGAGTCAACAAGTGTGCGGTGTGTTTGGCCTGAGGTAGTGACAGATGACCCTGCTGCCACCTACACACTAACAGCACTCACACACAGGATACAGATCAGGCCGGGACGGCTGGGGGGCCCCCGGGCTGGCTACACACACACACACACACACCACACACACACACACACACACACACACACACACACACACACAACACACACACACACACACACACACACACACACACACACACACACACACACACACACACACACACACACCCACACACACACACACACACACACACACACACACACACACACCACACACACACACACACACACACACACACACACACACACACACACACACCACCCACACACACACACACACACACACACACACAGACACAACACACACACACACACACACAACACACACACACACACACCACACACACAACACACACACACACACACACACACACACAACACACACACACACACACACACACACACACACACACCCACACACACACACACACACACACACACACACACACACACACACACACACACACACACACACACACACACACACACACACACACACACACACACACACACCCACACACACACACACCACACACACACACACACACACACACACCACACACACACACACACACACACACACACACAACACACACACACACACACACACACACACACACACACACACACACCACACACACACACACACACCTTTCCCAGAGGCCAAGTGCATTGACCCTGGATGATGATAGAGGATATTCTCTTTGATAATATATTCTGTACTTTGAGACACATTTAACATCTTTTTATTCTAAGTCATGGCTGGGTCTGGCTTGATATTTGTTGAGATTTGCTACCAAACTTTAAATGTAAGTTTTCTGTACTTCACAGTTTTATGGTTATACATCTAAATCGTTATTTTATTTCAGGCATATTTTAAAAGGTCCCATGTCATGCTTTTCCAGTTATTACCCATCCCCTTGTGTATTATGAAGGTTTTTCTGCATGTAAACGGTCTGCAGAGTCAAAAACTCTCAAATACACCCTGTAGGGAGTAAAACTCTAACACAGAGAAGACCTCCCCAAAACGCCTCGTTGGATTTCCAATGTTTTCTTCCTGGGTATCGCTACCAGAGTTCCCGTTAGCCGGTAATTACCGGACTATGACCGGTAAAATATGCTGAAGACCGGCTAATCTAAATCTCTCCGGTCAAAGTGTCCGGTCAAAATAATTTCCCCTTAGCGCAATACCGCTTCAGTTGCGCCACTTATGTGACAGACAAGAGAGTATGTGACAGACAAGAATAGTCCATTCTAATGTCTAACACTTAATGTGGAGAAAGAGATGTCCTCATGGGTTGATTGTGCGTTGATCTGTTGGTAATGCCTCAGGGTTCCGGTGGGCATGTAAACAAATGCATAATGCTGCGCTATACTTTGTGGCCTCACCCAGTTGCATAGCGACGCTTATTGTCTTAGGTGTCTTTAATAAGCAGGTAGTCATATCATTAGCTAGAACTAGCTGGATCTGATCGATATGGACATAAACGCGAGTGAAGTCTAATCTGACGGGAGAGAGAGATCAGCTGCTGCTGACGAGTCGACACGCAGCTCTGCATGATCACATGCAGCGGTGAGCGGACAAAACACACACTTCAGGTTAGAATATCACACGTAGCTATTTTAATGACCTCTCAAACTACCTAAACTACACTGAACAAAACTATAAACGCAACACTTTTGTTTTTGCTCCCATTTTTCATGAGATGAACTCAAAGATCTAAAACATTTTCTATATACACAAAATAACCATTTCTCTCAAATATTGTTCACAAATCTGAAAAAATCTGTGATAGTGAGCACTTCTCCTTTGCCGAGATAATCCATCCCACCTCACAGGTGTGGCATATCAAGATGCTGATTAGACAGCATGATTATTGCACAGGTGTGCCTTAGGCTGGCCACAATAAAAGGCCACTCTGAAACGTGCAGTTTTGCTTTATTGGGGGGGTCCGGTGAGTATCTGGTGTGAGGGTTAGGGTAATGTAGTCTTCTTCCGTTCTACGCCTCAAAGGTCTATAATCAAATCTGTACATGCTATGGAGGTTCTGCAGGGTGTGGGGTATGTATGGTGTATCTTGGCATATAATGTTGTGTGCTACTGTTGGTGTTTTCAGCTAGCTGGCTACATAATGTTGTAACGGTAAGCTGGGCTACCTTTCTAATTTCTTTGCAACAGACGTTTTCCACTTCGGTAGGCATCATGGCGCAGTTTCCACAAGTGCACCTAAATAACAACAGTTGTAGGTACAGTTTGGTTAGTTAGCGTATAACATATACGGCTGTACCGACGCCATCGTAAGACTGATGTTCCGCTCAGAGCGAGCCGAAAAAAGCACTGTTAGACATGGGTGGAGCCTCTCTGGTGGTTGACTCATCAGAACAGAGTGGGCCGAGCTGACCAATCGGAGCACACTGGGCTCACAGGGAGGGGGGCAAGAGCTCCAACAAGCCGTTTAGGACAGAGAGTGAATACACATACCATACAGAGATGCTGTTTGAGAAACCAATGTGAGTTTGGAAAATTGCACAATATAAATCTATTCTAGTAGACCTCAACAATGGAATTATGATCAGTAGAAATGGCCATGACATGGACCTTTAATATAGAAATATAGAAAGTGGTTGCAAAAAAAATGTATAGTTTTTAACCAACGTTAAAATAAATCCTATATCATTTTAAAGCTTTGAACCCTAAGATCTTCATTTTTACTTGGAAATGTTTCTTATTGCTGGTGAACATTGACTTAGTGAAAGAATCTTCTGGAATCCATTCAACAAAACAACCAGCACGATCAACATGAGGTTTGTTGAATGGAAAACACACCGGTATTTGCATGAGTTAAACAAGTGTAATGACCTCGTGCAGCAGGCATATGGGATTTCCCCACTTGTTAAAGAAAGACAGGACTGATAAGAGTCATGATAGATTAAATTACTTAAGAGTGGAACATGTGTGCTGTGCAGAGGACCTGTCACCCTGCAGGGACTTCACCTTCACACAGAAGTCTAACCTCCTATAACATTTCATTTGAAAATTAACATGAGTAATGGCTTAAGGGTTAATCATGTTTCCTGACTGCTAACTGTAGGCTTAAGAGTATGCACAAACGGAGCAAGTCTACATGAAGCTGTTTCAGTTTAGGACTTTATAGGACTTTATAATACTACACCTACATATGAGATAACTGCAACCACTCAATGAATCCAAGAACAGCAATGGCTAGAGACTAACACAAATTCAATCCAATCACGTGTATCCCAGTATGTAAGCAGAGGTTCGATTCCTGGCCGTGACACACTGTCTGCACTGTGATCCCTCTATGTTCCTAGTCCTTTTCAATTTTCCTCTTGGTCTGAATAAAGAGGAAATACACCAGTGAGACCCGCCCGCTCTGCTTAAAAAAAAAGGCAGACTGTAGCTCTTTTCTCCAGCCAGAGAAATCATCAAAGCATGAGCTACATTAT
>NW_022989764.1:285111-385023 GCF_902827175.1 Gymnodraco acuticeps | reverse complement strand
TGAGTCTGAGTCTATGTTGTGTGTGTGTGGTGTGTGTGTGTGTGTGTGTGTGTGTGTGTCTCCTCTCCCCAGCCAGACAATAGAGCAGGCCCTGTGCCTGATTGGGGTCAGCTGGTGGGTGCTCGAGGGAAGGGGGGGGGGGGGGGAAGGGGGACAGGTTTGGGGGGGTGGTAAGTATCAGACACCGCTGTCTGACTCGTGTTGTCTGGATGAGAAGAGAGGGACTCAAATCAGAGAGCGCTCCGAATCATCAGCCAACAACAAGAAGCAGTGAGGAGGAGAGGAGGAAGAGGATCTGATGCCCACACACTTCCTTTACTACTTGGCTCCAGGCTGGAGGTTCAACTGGGTTAAATGTAAAAAGATTATAAATACCGCGCGGACAGCACTTGCTCACTGCACAATGTTCCAAAACCTACTGTTCGTATCAACAGTGGTACTAAATGATATTCAATCACATAAACTGTGGTAGAAGATTGTGGCCCCTATATGCAGAAGTAGAAGATATTTAACCTTAGTAAAAAGGAGCAATTTAAGAGCCCTGCATTCACAATGCCAAAAAGAAAACAATTATTGCCATCGAAAAATAGCTAAAGTACCAAAAGTAATAACACTTGTTATGTAGTCCAGGTTACACTCATTTATTTATATATTCATAAACTGCTGCTATAAATAAGGAAGAAGATCATTTTAAGCACTGACAAACTTCAGACCTGCTTTGGTGATCAAATGCTTTTTGGGTTCATTTAGAGTAGACCTACAGGGCAGACAGAGTTTAAAGAGGAGCTCGACGCTCGTGAACTGTCAACAGGAGGGTGGGGAGCCTCGCTGCGGGGAAGCAGTGTGTGGACCTGTCAGCGCAACTTACATGATGCCGAATTTAACAAAATAAAATGTAAATAATTGGTTTAAACGGCATAATAATAAGGACGATCGTCCGTTCTGTGATTCTCCTGAACACACAGATGGCCAGTCCGCCCCTTTGTAGCATGTTATTTCAATGAGAGATGAGCAGATCGCCACTGGGCTTTCAACTAAAGACACAGCCACGCAAAAACTGCGGCATTTGTACAGCTCCTTATGGGTACTGCAATTTGTGAAGTGCTTTCCTCTCTGTGGTGAAACGATCAGCACCACGGAGGAAAGCGGCAGAAAGTCACCTGGAGTTAAAGAGAATGTAAATATTTTACACACCTATTCCTAGTGTGCCACTGGTTACGGTGCCGCGTGCCAATGGTTGCCGACCACTGTTCTACACTGACATAGCATTACACTGCTATGACATCTCTCCCTTCTTAACGGCACGCCTCTAGACTTTTCCCTTTTTTTGCCAGACACTGACTGTGATATCAGTTGAGACACTTCATCAGGCTCCACACAGCTCCCTCTGGAGACACATTAGCTTTAATGAACTTATTTTACATGTGCAGTAGTACTCCCCGAGTTCCCCTTTGGTGGAGTTCCCCTTTACATGATAGCAGGAGCCTGAATGAGGCTTTGAAAAAAATAACACGTGTCTTTCAGTTCTAGGACCTTACAAGGTAAACTAATCCAAGTTTGCTTTTGATACATATGACTCGAGCCATAGTTTTGCAGAGAATAAAGAGGATAGCGGGTACTTTTGGCATCATTTACTTAAGGTCCAATTAACCCATGTGATGGATTAAACAATGTATTTACAAGTTAAATAATATACTGAAAAATATTGACAATGTTTGCAGCTTTCATCTCAATTCGTTCTCTGTAAAAAAAGGGACAGTTAAATGATAAACTACACAAAGTAGTGGTACCTGTAGTGCTATTTAGATTTGTGAGTTTCAGAGTGTTACTGTTCCTTTAAAGTGGACTTGGCATGCTATATTTGAATAATATATTGTAGGGCCATACCTATATACATGTCTGTGAAGTTTTTTTTTTCAAAATACCAAACAGATCCTGCATTTTAGCCATGCCTCATTTCGCTCTATTTGCACTTTTCCAGCCCTGTCTTCACAAGGGCTGATTCTGTGGCAAATGAGCTGCAGCTGACCACGCCCCCCTGCAAAGGGCAAAGACCTATCAAAGCATTTTGCATGATTGGTCCCTTTAATTTAACACCTATACAACTCTTGAAACTGAAGTAGAAATGTCTCCATTCAGTCTTTTCTCCTGCTTGTGAGAAAATATTTCCTTTGTCTAATATTGAATGAAAATGGTAATGACAACATTTTTTTTTTTTACAGTAGTGATTATAAAAGCAACTTAGGCGCTAAAGTCCCCCCCCACTGAAGTAATCTTGTAGGGCCATCTAAAACGCCCACACTCCAGTGACACCCCTTTGAAATAAGCCTCTTCAAAATCCAAGGGAAATCCTGCACACCACTTGAAGAGACATGTCTCCACTGTCTGGGTGTTCCTGCACACACAAACAAATGGATTGCCCAAATACTGACAAGCAGCGGGCGGCATCGCGTTTCTGCCTTGTTTTATTTCTCGTTTTGTTTCATGGGACGCAAAACAGCATTTGTAATTTCAAAGCAATAATCGCTGCTTTGTTTCATGTAAGGAGAGACGAGACGTGTAGAGAGGCTGGGCTCACAAAGGGTAATAAACATGCCAAGCATTTGATTTGTCTGAATGCTGGGAAAAACTAATCCGCTACAAGGCAAAAAAGACAGTTTGCTTGTGTACTGTCTGATTGAATACGTCCCGTCCATTCCCACAGCCATTCATTCACTGGAACTCTTTAGCATCTCAAACAGTCAAACTGTGTGTAAATAGATGTTGACCGAGACAGCAGAACCACCCCCCGCCACCACCATCACACACACACACTTAACGGATGGCCTGTCTTAAACACACTAGGACTACAAATCTGCCCTGGTCCCATTTTGGGAACCAATGGAGGAGGTCTCTGTGTGTGTGTGTGTGTGTGTGTGTGTGTGTGTGTGTGTGTGTGTGTGTGTGTGTGTGTGTGTGTGTGTGTGTGTGTGTGTGTGTGTGTGTGTTGGGGGTGCAATTTCTTTGTTAACCGTTTCACATCATGACTTAACAGTTTCAGCCGATTATAGAACAATATCAGTCTTTACACATCATAACAATTGAACAGTTTTAAAGTGTCTCTTTCTGTCCCTCTTATATTGCAGTCCCTCACTCACTTTGTTTTAATTCAGTGCGAGAATTGAGCTGGAGCTTGTCCTGCCAGGAGTTTAGATCTGGGCTGAAATGGTGTCAGGGCCATTCTCATACACACATGCAGGTGCTCATTGGTTAGCCTCGGTTAGCTCATTGGTTAGCCTCGGTTAGCTCATTGGTTAGCCTCGGTTAGCCTGCCCTGGAACCATATTTAGTTTCTGTGACCTCAGTTCTGACTTGAGAGGGAATGTTCGGTCAAAAACTTTGTGTTTTGTCTCGTAGTGGCGTGTTGTCTCTTTTAATGAGCGCCACGGTCTCTGAACAAATGAGACACACTGGCTCTGTGCTCCCTGTGGGCAGGATGAACATGAATGAGTCCGTCCACTCAGGGTTCAAAGCTCTGTTCTCACTGTCCACGTTCCTCTTCTTGGAGAGCGCCATGTCTAATTATTTGTCTCTCCCTGTCTGCCGCTAACACGCCTGTTCACTCTCCTCTCCGTCTTCTCTCCCTGTATCACTAATTATTCTCTTCACTCACTCTCCTCTCCGCCGTGCTCTCCTCTCTTCTTCTGTGTTTCTCTCCCTGTATCGCTCACTCGTCTCTTTCGCCCCCTGTCTGCGGCGGTTAAAATAGAATCGCCCCGTCAAAATTGAAATCCCCTATTAATGTATTGATTATAGGTCCGGGTCCGTATAGGTCGGCGTCTGGGTCCGGATCCGGACCGTGGTCCGCCTGTTGCCGACCCCTGCTCTATATGAAAACTCAGATTATTGCCATACATTTGATGATGGATTATCAGTAATCATTTCAAAGTGACACAGAGACATTGGATTAACCTTCAGCAGCATGTATATGCGTTGTAATGCCCTTGAACACAACTTTTGATCAGAAAACAGCAAAGGTAAGACGTATTTGCCGTTTTGGCCACGTAAAGTGAAGTTGTCTGTTGTCTTTCCTGGCTTTCGCTGCCGTGAGTTCTGGTCGCACAGTGATGATACTTATACCATTGGAATCTGTGGAATCTCAGATTTTATATGCTATTGCATGAAGTATAAAAGATTGCTACAGTGAGTTATGTGCTAAGTGCGTTAGCACCCTTTCGCTTAGTGCTAATTCAGAGGCTCGTTGTTAGAGTTCTATTTTGTTTCGGTAAAAATGGTTCATATCGTCCGTTAGCTGAGTTTCTTCCCGTTAAGTGGGTATGACACATTCATAGTTTGTTAAATGTCAAGAAGCCCTGAGACACAGTCTCGTGAACATTGTTGTGTTTAGCCCCCGGGGGCAGGGGCCCCGGGCTTAACAGAACTGGTCCCTGATCTTCCCCTATTTGAATATGTACTTCACTGTGCAATAGTACATTGATTTTCTTGGGTGGTTGGATTGTTGGTCGGAAATTTGAAACTCACTTACGCTGACATAGTTTGGCTAGTTAAATATTTTAGCAGTCTGCTATATTAATGTAACTGAGAAAAAACCAATATCCTCTCAGATGACTTTACAATATGGATAGTTTGCAGTTGTGCTAAAGCTGCTGGGGCCCGCAGAGTGTGTGAGCAGGTCAGCTCACAGTGTAAAAACAGGGTCTGGGGACCATCAGACTGAAACAAGGAGCCCTTTCTTAACCCCCGCATGTTGAGCACTACTGTTCACTGCCATAACACTCAGCTCAGGAGAGGTGGCAGACTACATAGCGCTCCACTGAGACACACTAACCAAGCGTAGAAATTCCCTCAGAAATTAATTATAGGAGCAGTGATCATAGAATAAATCTGTCTAGGAGGAAAAACCCAAAAACCTTTTTTTAATTTGTTCTTAAACATTCGTAGGTTGTCTCTGCCACTCCCCTGCCCAAGGTCTCTGCTTTTCACACCTCAGACTCTGAAGTTTCTTTTTTTCCAGGGCTCATTATTGAAATTCATTAATAATAAAACTAAATAAAAAACAAACTAATTTCAAATGTACAACACCTCTACAAACAAAATAAAGAGGCAAAAACCAACCCAAACAAACAACAAAGAGCTTAGTGAGAGATTGGATTGGCTGTCTGGCGGGAGACTGCAGGGTAAATATTGGCTGAGCCTAAGAGTGCCTGTGTGTGTGTGTGTGTGTGTGTCTGTCTGAGCCTATAGCTAGGTGTAAATGTGTGTGCCGATGTGTACATATTTGTGTATGTGTCTGATGGAGAGTCAACAAGTGTGCGTGTGTGTGTTTGGCCTGAGGTAGTTGACAGATGACCCTGCTGCCACCTACACACTAACAGCACTCACACACAGGATTACAGATCAGGCCGTTTACGTCTGGTTGGCCCCCGCTGCTGCTAGCCATAGCGCCACACACACACACACACACACACACACACACACACACACACACACACACACACACACACACACACACACACACACACACACACACACACACACACACACACACACACACACACACACACACACCACACACACACACACCCACACCACACACACACACACACACACACACACACACACACACACACACACACACACACACACACACACACACACACACACACACACAACACACACACACACACACACACACACACACACACACACACACACACACACACACACACACACACACACACACACACACACACACACACACACACACACACACACACCACACACACACACACACACACACACACAACAACACACACACACACACCACACACACACACACACACACACACACACACACACACACACACACACACACACACACACACACACACACACACACACACACCACACACACACACACACACACACACACACACACACACACACACACACACACACACACACACACACACACACACCTTTCCCAGAGGCCAAGTGCATGACCCTGGATGATGATAGAGGATATTCTCTTTGATAATATATTCTGTACTTTGAGACACATTTAACATCTTTTTATTCTAAGTCATGGCTGGGTCTGGCTTGATATTTGTTGAGATTTGCTACCAAACTTTAAATGTAAGTTTTCTGTACTTCACAGTTTTATGGTTATACATCTAAATCGTTATTTTATTTCAGGCATATTTTAAAAGGTCCCATGTCATGCTTTTCCAGTTATTACCCATCCCCTTGTGTATTATGAAGGTTTTTCTGCATGTAAACGGTCTGCAGAGTCAAAAACTCTCAAATACACCCTGTAGGGAGTAAAACTCTAACACAGAGAAGACCTCCCCAAAACGCCTCGTTGGATTTCCAATGTTTTCTTCCTGGGTATCGCTACCAGAGTTCCCGTTAGCCGGTAATTACCGGACTATGACCGGTAAAATATGCTGAAGACCGGCTAATCTAAATCTCTCCGGTCAAAATGTCCGGTCCAAATAATTTCCCCTTAGCGCAATACCGCTTCAGTTGCGCCACTTATGTGACAGACAAGAGAGTATGTGACAGACAAGAATAGTCCATTCTAATGTCTAACACTTAATGTGGAGAAAGAGATGTCCTCATGGGTTGATTGTGCGTTGATCTGTTGGTAATGCCTCAGGGTTCCGGTGGGCATGTAAACAAATGCATAATGCTGCGCTATACTTTGTGGCCTCACCCAGTTGCATTGCGACACTTATTGCTTAGGTGTCTTTTAATAAGCAGGTAGTCATATCATTAGCTAGAACTAGCTGGATCTGATCGATATGGACATAAACGCGAGTGAAGTCTAATCTGACGGGAGAGAGATCAGCTGCTGCTGACGAGTCGACACGCAGCTCTGCATGATCACATGCAGCGGTGAGCGGACAAAATACATTCTTCAGGTTAGAATATCACACGTAGCTATTTTAATGACCTCTCAAACTACCTAAACTACACTGAACAAAACTATAAACGCAACACTTTTGTTTTTGCTCCCATTTTTCATGAGATGAACTCAAAGATCTAAAACATTTTATATATACACAAAATAACCATTTCTCTCAAATATTGTTCACAAATCTGAAAAAATCTGTGATAGTGAGCACTTCTCCTTTGCCGAGAGAATCCATCCCACCTCACAGGTGTGGCATATCAAGATGCTGATTAGACAGCATGATTATTGCACAGGTGTGCCTTAGGCTGGCCACAATAAAAGGCCACTCTGAAACGTGCAGTTTTGCTTTATTGGGGGGGTCCGGTGAGTATCTGGTGTGAGGGTTAGGGTTAGGGTAATGTAGTCTTCTTCCGTTCTACGCCTCAAAGGTCTATAATCAAATCTGTACATGCTATGGAGGTTCTGCAGGGTGTGGGGTATGTATGGTGTATCTTGGCATATAATGTTGTGTGCTACTGTTGGTGTTTTCAGCTAGCTGGCTACATAATGTTGTAACGGTAAGCTGGGCTACCTTTCTAATTTCTTTGCAACAGACGTTTTCCACGTCGGTAGGCATCATGGCGCAGTTTCCACAAGTGCACCTAAATAACAACAGTTGTAGGTACAGTTTGGTTAGTTAGTGTATAACATATACGGCTGTACCGACGCCATCGTAAGACTGATGTTCCGCTCAGAGCGAGCCGAAAAAAGCACTATTAGACATGGGTGGAGCCTCTCTGGTGGTTGACTCATCAGAACAGAGTGGCCGAGCTGACCAATCGGAGCACACTGGGCTCACAGGGAGGGGGGCAAGAGCTCCAACAAGCCGTTTAGGACAGAGAGTGAATACACATACCATACAGAGATGCTGTTTGAGAAACCAATGTGAGTTTGGAAAATTGCACAATATAAATCTATTCTAGTAGACCTCAACAATGGAATTATGATCAGTAGAAATGGCCATGACATGGGACCTTTAATATAGAAATATAGAAAGTGGTTGCAAAAAAATGTATAGTTTTTAACTAACGTTAAAATAAATCCTATATCATTTTAAAGCTTTGAACCCTAAGATCTTCATTTTTTACTTGGAAATGTTTCTTATTGCTGGTGAACATTGACTTAGTGAAAGAATCTTCTGGAATCCATTCAACAAAACAACCAGCACGATCAACATGAGGTTTGTTGAATGGAAAACACACCGGTATTTGCATTAGTTAAACAAGTGTAATGACCTCGTGCAGCAGGCATATGGTATTTCCCCACTTGTTAAAGAAAGACAGGACTGATAAGAGTCATGATAGATTCAATTACTTAAGAGTGGAACATGTGTGCTGTGCAGAGGACCTGTCACCCTGCAGGGACTTCACCTTCACACAGAAGTCTAACCTCCTATAACATTTCATTTGAAAATTACATGAGTAATGGCTTAAGGGTTAATCATGTTTCCCTGACTGCTAACTGTAGGCTTAAGAGTATGCACAAACGGAGCAAGTCTACATGAAGCTGTTTCAGTTTAGGACTTTATAGGACTTTATAATACTACACCTACATATGAGATAACTGCACCACTCAATGAATCCAAGAACAGCAATGGCTAGAGACTAACACAAATTCAATCCAATCACGTGTATCCCAGTATGTAAGCAGAGGTTCGATTCCTGGCCGTGACACACTGTCTGCACTGTGATCCCTCTATGTTCCTAGTCCTTTTCAATTTTCCTCTTGGTCTGAATAAAGAGGAAATACACCAGTGAGACCGCCCGCTCTGCTTAAAAAAAAAAGGCAGACTGTAGCTCTTTTCTCCAGCCAGAGAAATCATCAAAGCATGAGCTACATTATTCAGCCTTGCCGAGTCTGCATGACAACACAGCCGACAAACAAGAGCTCTTTTCAAACCAGACGGCCACTACAGTAGGACACAGCTATTTCAGACCACTTGTGAATTGAGCTCCTTCCAACTAGTTCAGAGGATGAGAAATACCGTGAAAACTACCAGGCCACAGCAACCCATACATGAAGAATCATACATTCACTATACACTTTATTGTGTGCACTGCTGGTATTTATCCACACAATTATTTGACTTTTTTTTGCAGCCAAGTTACACACACACACACACACACACACACACACACACACACACACACACACACACACACACACACACACACACACACACCACACACACACACACACACACACACACACACACACACACACACACACACACACACACACACACACACACACACACACACACACACACACACACACACACACACACACACACACACACACACACACACACACACACACACACACACACACACACACACACACACACACACACAGCTGCCAAATCTACATCTAATATCCTGCGTTCACCAGGCCTAGCCCCAGTGGAAATTACACATCACTGTAACTCTGTCTGTCTGTCTGTAGCTGCTCTGTGTGTCTGCGTGTCTGTCTGTCAATGTCTGCCTGTCTAGCTTCTGATGTGTCTGTCTGCGTCTCTGTTTATATCTCTGCCTATCGGCCCGGGTCTTATTTATTGTATGCGTCTGTCTGCAGGTCTGTCCTCTGCCTTTTTGTCTGTCTGTCCTCTGCCTTTTTGTCTGTCTGTCTGTCTGTCTGTCTGTCTGTCTGTCTGTCCTCTGCCTTTTTGTCTGTCTGTCTGTCTGCCTGTCTGTCTGTCTGTCTGTCTGTCTGTCTGTCTGTCTGTCTGTCTGTCTGTCTGTCCTCTGCCTTTTTGTCTGTCTGTCTGTCTGTCTGTCTGTCTGTCTGTCTGTCTGTCTGCCTTTTTGTCTGTCTGTCTGTCCTCTGCCTTTTTGTCTGTCTGTGTGTGTGTGTGTGTGTGTGTGTGTGTGTGTGTGTGTCTGTCTGTGTGTGTGTGTGTGTGTGTGTGTGTGTCTGTCTGTATGTATGTGTGTGTCTGTCTGTCTGTCTGTCTGTCTGTCTGTCTGTCTGTGTGTGTGTGTGTGTGTGGTGTGTGTGTGTGTCTGTCTGTCTGTCTGTCTGTCTGTCTGCCTGCCTGTCTGTCTGTCTGTCTGTCTGCCTGTCTGTCTGTCTGTCTGTCTGTCTGTGTGTGTGTGTGTGTGTGTGTGTGTGTGTGTGTGTGTCTGTCTGCCTGCCTGTCTGTCTGTCTGTGCCTGCTCTTGTGTGGGTCTGTCTGTGCCTCAGTCATAAAGATGAACATCTGCAGTGGATCCAGCAGACAGCAGTGTTAGAGCAGAGCTGATAATGATAGTTTCTCTCTGGGCTGCTCACAAGGCAGACAGACATAACATACCATTCCAGCGTTTCCTGTCTATGCTGACAGGCAAACTATTTAACCCTCTGTGGTGATCTCTCAGAGCATATGCACAGCCCCGCAGGCCTAGAAGGCTCAATCCCAAAGTTTGAATATAACATTTGGCAGAAAACCGCTAGTAGAAAAAGAACAGTTAAAGTAGGAAGAAATATTAAAGGAAACTTGCAATAAAATAGTAAATCATTCAAGTAGGTATATGTGTAATGCTAATGCTCTATGATTTCACATAAACACATAGACATGTAATAGGATAAACCCATATGTTAACGGCTAGCCAATTAAAAGAGCTCACAAATAAAGTTGGATAACCACTAAAAAGTCATTATTGTAGGGTATTTTAAGTTAAATAAAAACAAGAAAAGAGACTTTAAACACGAGTAAGTACTCTAATGTCACCATGACGTTTATATTAGACAGCAGACATACACTGCCATACAGTAGTATTGCAGTAATAGGCTACTTTTCATAAGGAACATGCCATCAGCGCGGGGGGAGCCGGGTCCAGCGAGTCAGCAGCAGAGTAACTTAGTACTGATAGTGCTCCTTCTGCTGCTACACTTTATGAAAGGGATTAGGCACTAAAGACTCCTGGTAGATTGTTAACGTTGAGGAGAAACGCAACAAATGTTACTCACATATCTCCATTCCCTGTGGCTGGGAAGCGGTGCAGTTGCAGGAGCAGGTGACATTGGAGTTGCCGGGGCCGCCAGGGGCCGTTAGGTTTTGCATGGGGCTGGGCGGACCGGGACACCACTCCGGAGAGAGAGCCGCCGCCGCCACTGTCGGGGCCCCACGACTGGAAAACAACAAAAAAACTTCCCGGCAGCGGCAGCACAGTCTGCCGCTACAGTAACTCCCGACAGTTTCGCACTTATTTTCCACGGTTATTCTCACGCCATGTTTGACTCGGAGCGGCACACAGAGTGAATTAGAAGGAGATTTGGGGACGGGCCATTGCCATTGCCACGGGCTAACGCATTGTAGAGTTTTTTCCGTTCCTTCCTCCGCCGCCGAGAGCAGCTGTCCTTCCTCTACTACAGCAGAGCAAACAGCGGGCTGAGGCCGCGCCCACACACTGAAAGACTGACACTCTGGCCAATCAGAGGGCTCCAGAGGAGGGACAGACAGGGGGAAAGAGACGTGCTGCCTTCAGGAGCAGACAGAAATACAGCGATTCTCACTTCAACCGGTGGCCATTTTTATAAAATACCATATAGGCCTAATCTCAGACTGAAAAAATACAAACTGGAAGTGTCTGGATTTAAAATACAGGCATCATGTGACAGGGCGTGTAAATGTCTTATCAGGGTAGCGATTGAACTGACTCAAAATAAATTGTTGTTGATAACATTAAATGGGAAATATGGGTTGGATGATGCAAATAGGAGATGCAACATTTTAGCATTTGATAAGTAACTTTTTGTACACGTAGGCTACTATAGAAATACTACTCATACGAAATTGAACAAATGTTCTTGTTATAGAGGCTTAAATTACCTCTCCAAAAGAACAGTGTTTAGCACGTTACAGCAAGTTACTGTCTTTAAATGAGTAAAATACTATTTGTTTGTGCAGGGGCCCCTGTTTCAGTCAAGCTTGTTGTGGTGCTGTCTTTTGAGAGTAGTTAATATTCATGAGGTGCTTGCATATATTAGCTGCAGATTGCATTAATTTGATCTTTTGCTGCCTGACCATTAGTACAATTGCAATGTATACAACTGAGAGAGCTGCAACTGTTTATCAGCTTCATACGTTTTTGCTTGAAGCAGCTTAAAAAACTAAAAGAAAAGGTTTTAGCCATAACACCTTATTTCTAAAGTTAAAGTTTACCAAAATGAATGTAGGCTACTGTTATTGAAAGGTCCACACAGTTTGTCACTAAAAAGACCTGAATGTGCATTGCCATACATATTCACAACTACAATGTAGAATTGTACTAGGAAGACTTGAAGGCATCATCAGAGTAGGGATGGGGCAGGGGTTATATGTTTGTGTGTGTGTGCCCCCCGCCCCTTCGGCTGACCTGACTCAGAAGGCTAGCAGACGGCCGGGTCGCAGTTGACAATGGCTGTGGGAGAGCAGAGCAGGGGAGAGGGGGGGGGTTGGGACTGCCAGGTCTGGTGTGTTATTTGGGGAGGGTGGGGTGAGCGTTTCCAGTTTCACTCCCTTGTTACGGTGGGCCGCAGCCAATAGAGACGGCCCTTTGAAGGGGCTAACCTTGAGGTGACCCCCGCACCAGTCTTGTGGTTCAGGGGCACATGTGTAGCAGAGAACCACACACACACACACACACACACACACACACACACACACACACACACACACACACACACACACACACACACACACACACACACACACACACACACACACACACACACACAAACAAACACTGTCTTCAGTCTATAAATAAACTAGGCTTTTCAAATCAGAGAGAGGCTCTGAACTTCAGTTTTGACCAGCAGGTCGTTAAAGGGTCTTTAGGTGGCCCCTCACAAAGTGTAACCAACACAACTGACCTCTGTGAAGGAAAATAAGTTAATGGGAAAAGCAAAGAGCTCGAACAGATGTTGTGCATTAATTGCCGCATCACTAGCCAAGTTCTATATTCCATCATATGAAAATATTTTCCTTGACGGCTTTGACACTCCTTCATGAGCGCACTAACACTTTTGGAATGGGAGAAAAAATAGGCGCGTGACCCTGACGCAATTTACAAACGCATGGCAGCTGTCATAATTGTATTGAAGCAACACATTGAGGCGCTGCTGTCTTGTCAGCTAAAGCAGCATTATCCATTGAGACACTGAGGATAGTTTTTCCGCCTTGATGGGAGGTCATTTTGGTGTCCTCACACAAACACATATAAAACACACTCCAGACAAGCTCTCATATACACACAGACTCACACACATTGATTCTCGCTATTGCAACCTACCTCTATCCACTCAAAAACACCCCACCACCGCCAAACACTCACAAACACTCAGACACACACGCAGTCTGTCTGGAGCGTCAATTGAGTCCCCCGGGGAGCACGCAGGGTGACACCACTAACAGGCCAGACCAGACAGCCAGCAGACAGATAAATACTAGGCACGGCTGAATACCAAATGCACTCTAGTCTACCAGCTCCCCTACCATCCCCCCTGACTGCAGTCTGCACACACACACTGACACACACACTCTGCACACATAGCCTCTCTGTGTCTCTCTCAGGAAACGTCTGTCTCATCTTGTATATGAGGAATACTAACTTTAGGGTTATGTTGCCTGGTATGTGCATGAGTATATTTAAAGAACTTTGCACACTTTACACATGGGTCATGCTGAATCAGGAGTTTTACGTGTGTTTCTGTTGTGTTTGAATCAAAGCATTACATGCTCATGTAATGCCTAACATATTTGACATTAGAAACAGGCAGGAAAGGAAACACCCCCACCATGTGTCTGCTCATAACCAGCACTCCTGATCACATTACCACTCCTGTTTTGTGTATGTGTGTTCTGATATATTCCATATTTGAAGATGAAGTTTAAGAAGAGGTTTCCCTCTTGTGTTGTCATCATGTGAAGGACTAAAAAGGTATAGAAGAAACACTTTCACTCCTATATTTTCTGATCAGCCTCAGATGTGTGAATGTTTAGTCGAGATGTGAAGAGACCATCAGGTATGTGATCGTGCTGTTGTTGTTACAGCAGCACAGTAAAGGCCTCAGTGGTAATGGAGCATCCCTCACTTTAAATACAGGCCTGAACCCTGAACTTGTTTGCTGCTGTTGTGCAGACACTACTTCAGAGCGCCATCTTGTGGCTCTACTTGGAAAAGCTCAGTTTGATGCACCATCCCAAACATGGACTGGAGAAGCTGCTCCACTTGTTTGGTATTGCTTCAGTTCTCCTCTTCTTTTACTTTTGAAACCAAGCCGTCTCCCGGGAACAGGTTTAAGCTTTAAATCAATTACGACTCGTCTTCATCAGAAACCCTGAGGGAACACAGAGGAGGAATCAGTCCCATCCTTCAGCCTTTACAGAGATGTGCTCTGTTCCTGCAGAGACTACAAGGCTGTGAGACTATTCTAAATGAAAACTGAGCACACACAAATCCATTTCAATCATAGTGTGCCGTTTTAACAGAAAAGCTCAGGCAACAATTCTAAGCAAAGCATCTTTCTTGTGTAAAAATAACATGTATCCTGAATGGCAGGGGTGTTTTACTGTATTTTACATTCAAATATTCTTGAAAAAAATATAATATATTACCTGCTTACAGAATAATATAGTAATTGTATCTCTGTATCACATATGGGCTGATTCTCTATCCTCTCCTTGTGGGTTCTTCTGGTCAGGGGCGGTATATGTTTCGGACAACGGTGTTCCTCCACCTTTATCGCAGGGGGGACGCAGCACGGATTTGACTCATCATGACGTTTACTTGTCACAAGTAGTCCAAAATCAGATTGTGAAACAAATTATGTATTGAGCTATCGAGGAAGCTTTCAAAATATTTGAAATATGAACCCCTATGATGTAAAAAGGTTAAGACTCTAGACGAGCAATTGACTTTATTTAATCCTAAAATTACAAACTGTAGCAATGTTCATGGCAGCCTTTAAGATGTTTCATTGAATGGCAGCAGGTCCCTGCAGTCAGCACACTTTAACACAAAGAACAACTTACCTGAAACACTTTGACAATGCAATCAAGCCAGCTTATAAGAGTATCATCTCCAGTGAAATAGTTGCTATCCTGTGCCAGTTTGCCAGTGAATGCCAGTTTATGCCAATGCCAGTTTATATGCCAGTTTAAATGCCAGTTTATAAAAAAGCAAAAACCTAATGTGACTGCAGCCTCTATCATGGGACTTTTGTGATCAAAGCATGACGATGATCCATTTTGACTTTGACATAACATTTGCAGTCAGACTAATAACTAAAATCACCCCATGACTTCTGTGTGGAATCAGTTTTACTGAATGCTATTCTAAATGTCAGAACAAAAGATGGATATGACTCAGCCTTAATACCAAGGCTGAATGGGATTCATGAATTAACCGCAATGCATCTCACCAGCTGACAGAGCTGGTGAGTGAGAGGGGGGGGCAAAGCAAGACTGTGTTTGCAGTGTCTCAGCGTCTTCAGCAAAGTAACAGAAAGGCTCCAGACAGTCAGATTGCAGAGCAAAGAGCTGCGTTCAATAAAAACGTCTGGCATGTCAAATCATATTCACTACTTCCTGCCCTTGTCTGGCTGCAGTGCCCTGTCATATCCTGTCCGCACAGGTGCACCAACACACACACACACACACACACACACACACACACACACACACACACACACACACACACACACACACACACACACACACACACACACACACACACACACACACACACCTCGCCTCCACCCCTGTCATTTTCAAAAGGCACCCCTCCCTACCTCTCTTACTGCCGCAGGCACCACTGCAATGACACCACAGCAAACACTAAAAATGATGTGTAAGAGAGAGAGAGAAAGAGAAGAAGACAGACAGACAGACAGACACACACCACACACACACACACACACACACCACACACACACACACACACAGACAGACAGACAGACAGACAGACAGACAGACAGACAGACAGACAGACAGACAGGCTTGAATAAGAGATCAAGAAGGAGATAGACAGAACCTTAAGTAGAGGATACTTTATCAGTGAATGAATAAATAAAAAAAGGACAAGAGAAGAAGAAAAGAGGAAAGGAAATAATAGAAGAAGAAAAGAGGGTGCAGATAGTATAGCAGAAAAAGGAGGAAAGAAGATAAGAAGAGAAGGAAAGAAGAGGAAGAAACGGGTAAGCAGAAGCTTGAGTCAGAGCGCGTGTCGCCCAGAGACAGAGAGAGAGTAGATAATCAGCAGGTATTGAGCTGCTGAGCATTGTAATGGCTGTCTGCCCAGCTGGGCCGATGAGCTCATGTCTGGCTTTAATGCCAATCTTCTGAACTGGCACACTGCTCGACAAGGGGGGGGCAGATGCAATGCCTCCGCTCTACCACCACCAGAGAAAGGACGGAGCACAGCTGAGAGAGGACGAGGAAGTCGAGGAAAAGAGACAGAACAGAGACTGAGCGTCTGAGAGGGCCAAAGTGCGTGTGGCGGGGTGTGTGTGTGTGCCCGTTGGCAACTTCCGTCAGTACCAGTGGCGGCCGCCCCCCCCTCTTCCCACATGTTTGATTGTCATTAAAAATTCAATTAAAAATAAAAAAAATATTTAAAAAAAATATACATTTTTTTATTTTATTTTTTAACCTGTTAGGCCCCAAGCCTGTTTTTTAGGTTTCAGGCTCGAAAATGACATTCCCAGAACAAATGACCATATCTTCCCTTCTAAAAGGGTTAACTTAATAATCTTGTTTCTCAAAGTAATGATAAACCTGTGAGTTGGATGTAGAAAAGTCAGAATCAATATAGATGTTTTTTTTTTAAAGAAAATTCAGATTGAACATGGTAAAAAACTATAAATTATAGTGTCCGTCCAAAAAATATTTTGTACTTATAGTAAAAACTAATCTTGGATGATGGGTTAGAAGACTAAAAGCTTTAGGAATCCAAAGTACATATAATAAGTACCCTGTATCAAGATTGATGCAAAACAAGTGATATTCGACCTTTTTAGACAGATTTAGTAAAAAAAAACCTCTTCTGGGGCCATTTGGTGGATTTTCCTTATCTCTGGCCCCCCTTCTTCGATTTCTTCGGTTGCGTCTTTCCTTATGCAAGCTTGCAGCAGAGGGTAGAAATATCCATGCTCTGATATCTGGAAACGGAAAAGCAGTTTTATTGCTTATGGATAGGGATGTTCCGATCGATCGGTCACCGATGGATATCGGCCGATACTCACTCTCTACCGATCGATCGGTGCTCTCTAAACATGCCGATCGCGAGAGCCGATCGCATGACGTAAAATACATGACACTTTTCTCTGTGTGCGGCAAAACAAGCTCGCCAAAATGGCTTCACCGGTCTGGCATTATTTTAAGGTGTCCGAAAAAGACAGTAAAATAGCGGTATGCAACGTGTGTGAAGCAGAAATCCTGCAGCTCCGCCCGCCGGACCGGTAAACGCAGCGAAACACACACACAGGGAGAACCAGACCGCAGTTAATTTCCTCATATTCCAAACGAGAAGCGGAGGAACCAGGCATGGAGGGAGGTGGCAGAGACAGTGGGTGAAACGGGTAGGTTTTCGCCTGTTTGGGGAGTTTATATATATATATATATTGCTCGCATAAAATCCCCGGGGTTTTTTGCTTTGTATGTCGGGGGCGGGAGATTCATGTGATTGGTTGTTGGTCGCGTTGCTCGCAAAAAATCCCCAAGCTTTCAGACACGCCCAGCTCCAAGATTTTCAAGATTTTTGAAAAGCTGCTGTGTGGACGTACCGTAAGACCTAACACACTTAGCTATTTTATCTACCTCTGGAACAAGCTAAACTAGTTATTATAAATATATTTATTCTTCATTGTCGGGTCACTCATTACTGGATCAGTGAGCTGCATGAGATACTGACAGGCTGTCAGGAGAGAGAGAGGGAGAGAGGAAAAGAGAGCGCTTCCGCTAATTTCTCCCATGTTATTATCCAAAGTGAATGTAAACTTGAATAATGTACATCATGTGAATGTAATAATTAAGTTGGTTGTTGTTTGTGGAAGCTCCAGTGAATGAGCATTAACTGAGTTTAAACATCACTTTAAATGGAAGATTTAAAGTGATGTTTAAATCTTCCATTTAGGCCCCGCCCACTCGATCGGATCGGCGATCGGTATCGGCCGATACTGATTCCGGCGATCGGTGATCGGGTGATCGGCCCCGAAATTGGCGATCGGAGCATCCCTACTTATGGATTATCAGAACATTTCAAAGGGGACACAGTCACATTGGATATTAACCTATGGATTAACTACAGTATCGTTTTTATCGTTTTAATGCCATTGAAGATCAGTTTTGACCAGACAAAGACCAAGGTAAGCCATGTTAGCGTTGTGGGCTACCTAGTGCCACTTGTTTTGATGTACGTTTTTGTTGATAACGTCGCAAGTTTTTACCTTTCAGTGTTGAGGTGGGCACTGTTAGATTCTGTGTCTCCTTGGATCATAAACGTATGTGTTGGATGTTCAGCTAGGATAAGTAATAAGGGAGCTAGGTGTGATTTTCGGTGCAGTAATAGGTTAGCATGTTTCGCTAGGGGCTAATTC
Organism: Gymnodraco acuticeps; assembly: GCF_902827175.1. Classification (NCBI taxonomy): domain Eukaryota; kingdom Metazoa; phylum Chordata; class Actinopteri; order Perciformes; family Bathydraconidae; genus Gymnodraco; species Gymnodraco acuticeps. The sequence goes on along the minus strand of NW_022989764.1, from coordinate 366,512 downwards.
AGAGGGTCAGTGTTAGCATTGTGTGTTTCAAAAATAAATAAAAATGAAAAAGATCAGTTAAATGAGTTTTTCCCGTTATATGGATATACAATATTCATAGTTTATTAAATATTAAGGTTCCTTAGACGTCGTTTCCTGTAAATGACGCAATTTCGGCCCCGGGACCGTGGGGCTTAAGAGGTTTTAATGAACAAGGTAAATATTATATAGTTGGTAAAAATGTATAATCTAAAATAAAATCTAATTTAAAATTGTGTGATTGATTGAAAAGTTTATTAACAGCTTGTATATTGGGTACAGTACAGTACAGCTCAAAACATACAATTGGTAAGGGGATGCAGACCAGAGAAAGACTTTCGTCTTGTTTACATCAGGGTCCCCCATTTCCAATTCATCATGTAATTTAAGACATATAAGACATATTTGACATACAGATGGCTTATTTACAATTTACATACAGGTGTTTTTTTTTACATACAGATTGCTTGTTTACAATTTTCATTTTAGATTTCGTTCTAATACATCCTAACCGGACATTTGAGACATACCAAGTCTACAGATATACAGTTAGTAACAGAGTCTAAAATGCGAGTATATACATAGATGGGGGGGGGGGGGGGAAGCTGTCCATTGAACGACAGGTTGAGATTTGTACCATTACCGGGGCCAGTTTTGCAATGCTCTCCCCCGAAGGTGCTCTTTAAGAGAGGTTTTGAAGGTAAGTATAATTTTACTTTCCTTTACAGTTGTGGGAAGAGCGTTCCACCTTGATGTGGCATAATTGCGAAACGTGTATTCCCCCTTTTTTGTGCCAAATCTGGGTTTCACATGATTTGTGGAGCTCCCTCTGGTGTTATGATCATGGTATTCCTTGACCTTTGGGAAGAATTTTGACATGTACATGGGTACCATAGAGGTGTAGTGGATCTTGTAGACCAGGCCCATTGCAAGTAGCTGTACTCTGTCGTCTACTCTAAGCCATCCTAGGTTGTCAAAGTGGGCAGAGGTGAGGTGGGTTCTAGATGAAAGGTCAAGCAGTAGTCTGACTAGTTTATTTTGCGATGTTTGAAGTTTTATTTTTAGCGCCTTGGAGGTGCTATGGTACCATGACGTGCAAGCATAGTCATAGTACCCTTGAATGTGTACGATGTCTAAAGTTACTGATAAGTCACATGTTTCCTGCCTGGCCGCAGCGTGTATCATTACCCTCTCTCGTCTGGGCGCTAAGAGAGGAGCCCTCAGCCAGAGCAGCAGCAGCCAACAAGCTGACTGTTGCTATCTGTATACTACGCCGCCGAAACATAATTTCAGCCAATCAGCGTCGTCAGATCTGATGCTCAAAGGAGCGGCAATTTCAGCGCCCGAGAGTTGGTTATGGCTAGAAAGGATCCGTCTTGTGTAAAACTCTCGCGAGAGTTTGCGAGTCACGTGGCTGAATGTTTACGTTTGACAGGCAGCCTTTCAGTTACGATCGTTAACATCAGTGGGCCACAGCAAATGATGGTGAGAAGCGAAACTATCTATTAATTATGTCAATTACAAGGAGTGTGATTGTAACTGTGTGTGTGACTAGCTGGATGCAAACAGGTAGACGCTGTCTTTTGTTTCCCATGCTTGCTCTTCAAACAGCCGGGGACAGATACTATGTGCCCGTGATAAATAAACACACACACACATATTATTGTATATAGTTGAGTGTTGACAGCATCCATCAAACTAGATTTGTTGCCTTAATGGTCTGTTTTATAATATTTCTGTGTTTCTGAACCACGTCTGTGTCTGCATATAATGTTCGTATTTAGTCTCCTGATTTTAAATGGGAATTAAATCATTTGAGTGTTCCCAAAGAACCGATGTTCTGCAGTTTGTGTGGTCCTACTGTACTGTTGCACAGTTTACTGTAGAAACTATGTCCAGGGGCCTGTACTACGAAGCTGGTTCAACCTAACCTGGATATGTTTGAGTTAGCCGGTTGGCCTAATCCAAAACATACGCGCTCTCGCTAAACTGTACTACGACGCTGGTTATCAAGTGGATCGCTCAAGCCAGCCGTGTCCTATCTAGTTAGGTGCGCGTTCACATGAAAGGGGTGGTATTTGGAGCATTCGACCAATCACAAACATGGAGAAGCGTACTGACAGCGCAGCGCGTCATACTTCCTGAATGAAAAGTGAACTTTAATACTAGTCAAAAATGAAGAAGTTAAACTTTGAACATCCATGACTTAAACACTTTATCCAGGATAAAAGCCACATAGCTGTGTGGCACAAATACAGTTTGAATGCGTACATTAACAGGTTTATGATATCACTGCCCCGTCTAAAACACGATCTGACTTTAATTAGCCTACATTTGTCTCAAGTGTTTCGTCAACTTAATGTGTTGCTTAAAATAATACTTCTGCATACAGTATGTGACACTGTGAGTGTTGCACGGCCAGATACGGCTGAACTGACTCAGATAAGGAGATATATTAATGATACATTATGAAGTGATATGCCGCGGACTGTACTTAATGTTACTCTGATCCGGTTACTTATGTTGTGGCAGATATTTAAGTAAGCTTTCTTAACGCTAATGTTATAATAGTCAGATTGCTCTGAACACTGGCGGCACATATCAGACCCGGGCCGGGGGGCGGGGCCACATGACCGGGCCCTTTCAACCCAATAAAGCTTGACAAAAATATCGGGAGTCCGGGGTGGTAATCTGACGCTCGTGCGTAAAAAGTCGCTCAGTCAGTAAGATTACAATTTAAAACAATGTTTGAAAGAAAAGTAACTAAAGAAAAGGTGTAATATTTAAGATTTCGTTTCTACAAAGGGTATAGAAACGAAATATAAATATATATCAGAGATAATAATGATATAACATGACATAAAGTCCAACAAACCACAAGGACAACGAAAACATCGCCTAATAAAATGACTACATTTCTGACACACCATTCACCATGGACAGCCAGCAGCCACCATGAGAGCAGAGCAGTGTAAAATTGGCACGGCGGCCCATACGTTCACGTACAAGTAGGCTACTGTACAAATTAAATTTGAAGTGTACTCACCACTACTTGAAGGGTACTCGGCGAGCCTTGCGCTCCGCGAACTCGTCCACAATCCGCTGTATGTCCAATTTCTTGGCTCGGTCACTTTCGATGGACAGCAAGGCCAGTCCACTCAGTCTCTCCTGTCCCATCGTGCTCCTCAAATAGTTTTTGATGAGTTTTAATTTGGAGAAAGAGCGCTCGGCGGTTGCCACGGTGACAGGAAGAGTCAGAAATAAGATGAAGGCTGTGCAAACCTCACTGAATGTAGATGTTACTGCTGGGTTGTAAACAATGAGCATTTTTACCAGATCCGCGACAGATTTTAGTTTTTGTATTTGGTCCCTGAAACAGGTTCTGAAAGAAAGCAGCTGGCCAGGGAAGCTGGCGGCGATGTCCCGACTGTAGTGCTCTCTAAGCCGCTGGGCAGCTTGGTGTAAATCCTCATCCTTTGCTTGCAGTAGTGTGTTGGGGTGAATTGCCTCAAACATGTTCACAGTTGCATTTAAGCTGGTGAATCTTTGGGACAGTTGCTGGATGATTATATCGAGACATGCATTGAAAACGGTCACCCGAAAGTTGCTCTCTGCGTCAGTGAGGCGGCTGTCTTCAGAAAGTTCATCAAAGTGTCTCTTAACTTTCCTGGCCCTGGTTGTTTCAAACTGTGTTTGACTTCCCCATTTAGTAGCCAGGGCAAGAGTGGCAGACTTCGCCTCATCAAATTGTCCCCTATACTCCACCAAAACACTGATGGCATTTTGCAGTAGAGTAGATGCTTTGAGAATATCCGCGTCTTTTGCTTGCAGTAACTGTGAAGCACAATTTATGCTTTCCAAAATCTTGGTCTGCATGTTGACCAAAAATAGAAAGCGAAATTTGCTTATGGCATTCTTGAGTGCACTTGCTTCATTGCGCTCATCCTTTTTGTCACTGGTAAGGGATATTTTGACGAGGGCTTTTATAATGTCTCCATATCTGTGCCTTAACGCAACAAGCGCATCATGGCGAGATGACCAGCGAGTGGGACATAAGCGTTTTAATGTGATAGTTCTGCTCTCTGGCGTCATTAACTCACTGAGCAATGCCCATCGTTTGATACTGTGACCAAAAAAGTTGTAGAGCGTCTCTATAGTGTCATAGAACTGCTTCACTCCAGGGACATTTTTAACAGAGTTGTTGAGTGCTAGGTTGAGATTATGAGCAGCGCAATGAACATAGTGAGCAAGGGGCTCCTTCTCGGCTATTCTTGCTTGCACGCCTGAATACACACCACTCATATTAGCCGCCCCATCATAGCCCTGTCCGCGACATTTAGACAGATCTAATCCGTTTTTCTCTATAGAACCAAGGATTTTGTTTTCAAGCTCTGAAGCTGATGAACCTTCAGTCACTTCAAACCCCAAAAAGACTTCATTCATCTGTATATCTGTTGCAATATCCATGTCGTTCTTAACAACAGTGATGTAACGGTAAACCTGACTCAACTGGTCTATCTTTGACACATCTTGCGTTGTGTCCATGATGACGGAATAAAATGGGGCTTCGTTTATTTCATCAATGATGTCAGCTTTCACATGTTGAGATAATATGTAAATAATCTCATCTTGAATCTGGTGACTGAGGTATTTCACTGACCCTGCTGGTCGGTTGATTAGCTCTTTCGAAACAGGGTCGTAGCGAGCCAATAATTCTATTATTGATAAAAAGTTGCCAGCTTTTCCCTGACCAAGAACCTCTCGATGGCCCCTGAATGCCAAGTTGCTTGAAGCTAGAGTGAGAGTTACATTAACAATGCGCTCCACGACCTGTCTCCAAAATTGGGCGGCATTACGCACATTCCTCTCCATGTCAGCGTCTATTGTGCCGTTGGTTTTCCACTGCTCATATACTACGCATGCACCAAGGTGTATTTGAGTGGATTCATGCCTCTCAATTTTAGTAGAAAGATGTTTCCAGTCTTTTATTCCGTTTACCCATGCATTGTTGTAGAACGGTGCCTTTCGGTTGGCAAAAAGCCAGCAAGGCTCACAGTAGCAGCAGTCCAAATTTGGGGAATAGCACATCCAGCTGCGTGGAAATTTCATCCCAACTTGTGTGGTGGAGGTGTAATAGCTTTCTGAAAAGCAACGGTTATCCTTGTCTTTGGGAAATGGACCTTTGGGTTTGCATGGGCCCATTTTAAGGATATATCTTTTGATATTGGCGTCCTCAATGTTTTCAAAATAGTTTGCCCGATCAGTCGGAAAACGCTCCAGAGGATAATTGCAGGACACATCATGATCCGTGGTCTGAGTTTCACCCGTAGGCGTAGCATGAGGAGGAGACCTGTTGCTGCTTTCATTCCCAGTGTCCGGTACTTCTTCACCTTGCGGCGCAGCAGGTAAGGAGCCGGAGGGGGAGGGGTGCGGCTGGTCAAGCGTCAGGCCTGGCTCTCCTCTAGACGAGCAGCTAGCAGCTGCTGAGTCGTCCCTATTATCATCATCACTACAGCCGAGAGACAGAAAAGGAAATAAGCTAGGCGGCCGAGCTACACGAAGTAACAACAACCATATGATATCAACATTTACCACAAACTCACATTTTCTTGTTGACAGTGTGTGTCCGTGATTGTAGCCTACCTGTAAATCTTGCTAACCCCCACTAACGTTGTTGGCGGGCTGGGGCTCGGGGATGAAACACGGCTGGCAGTGGCAACAACTTCAGGTTCATCTCCCGCAGGAGGAGGAGTAGGGCGAAAAAAATATCCATCTAGCTTGGACAATTTGGCCTTTTGGTCCTCCTTTTTATCTTTTTCTTTGCATTTTGTAGCTCCACTTTTGTGTTTATAACTGCTCATGCTTAGGCAGTGCTCTGTTGAATGACAAGTGATTGATGATGACGTTGACGTTCATTTACGTATGATGTTGATGGACGGCTGTTGATGACGATTTTACCCAAAATACATTTGGAGACAATAGAAGGGATTCACTTGCAATTTTTCATGTTTTAATGTTAAATGTGAGTGTGAAAATAGCAGCACAAGTTCAACTCGTATTATAGGCTACATTGCTTTATACCTAATATGACCACGAACGTCAGTGCACTCAGTGGCGCGAGGCAGCAGGGCCCGCCGGCGAATATCTCGGGGGCGGAGCCTGCTGCCTCGGCGACGGGCCCCCATTGGGTCCTGACCGTCCCGGGCCCGGGGAGCCCTGCCCCTACAGCCCCCCCTGAAGCCCCGCCCCTGGCTCTGAAGATGGAGGTGATATTCTATTAATGTTCACGTTCACACAGTCGGTGATTTTTGCCGGCCGTCTTTCCTGCGACGGCAGCTTTTCTGTATTTTCTTTCTCCTGTAATATGACTTGATCGCTTTAAACTCCGCACACTGAGCTCTGATTGGTCAGCAGGCAGTGCTTTCACTGAGTTGAGCTTTTAGCCTGCAACCTAACCTGGTCCCGACCAGGTTAGCCGCTAAGCATAAGTTACCATGGAGATCTAGCCTGCTAAAAAGAGAACCAGCTTCGTAGGACCGGAAAGCCGGAGTTGTCCCTGAATTTAAGCGAAAATCCTGCTTCGTAGTACACCCCCCTGGACAAGGTATTTGGAAGTTTTGGAAGATTCATAGCTCACCACACTGAAGATTATGGAGGTATTGATCAGTCTTCTTCTCATATCTCTAACATCACCAGAAGTCATCATTTAAGGGGTCATTTCTCAAAATGTTCCCCGTGTGGTTTATTCACCATTACAATAACCCCACCTAAAATAATTTCCACCAGCCGCCACTGGTCAGTACACTGATAAGAGCCCCGCACCAGACGGCAATAATCACAGAGCCAGTGGGACACATAGCCGCTGTGTGTGTGTGTGTGTGTGTGTGTGTGGTGTGTGTGTGTGTGTGTGTGTGTGTGCATGTGTGTGTGTGTGTGTGTGTTACAGCCTCCTGCTGTTAGGAGACAAAACACAAGCACATACACCCATATTGCTCAAACATGGCATCAGAATATATTTCGATGCCATGAACAAAAACCAAAACATATATTTGGGGTGGTCAGATGATATTACCGTATATAGGCAAATACAGAGTTCTCAAACTAGTGAGTGGGACCCTGGACCATGCCCCTGGCTGCAGGACAATTTAACGATGGCCCTGAGCAGCTGCCCGCTGTATAATAATCCCTCTCTGTGCAGGAATCTGTAAACTGAGATTCATATTAACTATGGACTATTGGTTGACTCAAACCTGTGTGATCATCATCGCTCATGATTCTTGCCCTTTCTGCTATTTAGCAATATTCGCACATGATAGGCACAATGTTTATATTAACAATAGATATGCTTGCAAAAACAAGTCATAACTTGTAACATCTATTATCTTGTATTATTGGCAATGCTGAGGCTGATTCAAGAAAATCCTGAGGCAAAATGATCCAACAATGGCATCTGCCAGTCAAACTGTTTACTGCTAACACACCCAATTCATCTCATTACTATTTTGTTGTCTACATTTTTATTATAGGTCAAATGTTTGACATTCACTGTCGTCCCCTTCACCCCCAATCCCCCCCCCCCTTTAACCATTGCCCCCACACACACAGTGTACAAGTATGATGTCCATTTTAAATGTTGTGTTATTACCATCTTTATAATTAAAAAGGTATAATTATTTCCAGCTTTGTGCGGGATAAATTGGCGTTTGTTTCATTCTAACCAAATGCCGCAATGACGTTAAAAAACAAAAATAATTAGCCGAGTTCTGCTATTATATTTAATACCATTAAATTAGTTGAAACACTGCCTGATCCAAACTTATTTGGATGTTAAACTGACTATTTAAACTTTGATTGCAGGGAATAACTAGGATTATTGGTCCTTTTTTTGTTTTTTTGTCTTTGCTGTTTTCTAAATTGTAATCCATCGTAGCCAAATTATGTTTTACTGTTTTAATTGTATAATCGTCATATAATGATTATGTTTAATAAATACCCTGGTAATATATTTAGAAAAACAACTTGAGCAGCCATCTGCAAATGTATCTCAGTTTCATATATGACCTCTTTCATACATCTGAGGATTGTCACAACATAAGCTAGCGCCTGTGAGCGCAGCACGTTGGAACAGATGGACGCTCATATGAACACTCCTGCTTTCTGCATGCCTACACAATGCTATAGCTCCCATATTGAGGAATGACATGAAAACATGACATTAAGTGAGAGATGCTGAGCTCAAAAGCAAGGGCTGACAGATGGATGGTAGTGGGAACATGTTGCTGCCCCCCACACACACTACCACCCTAGCAGAACTTAGCGACAGGCAGGTTAGCATGAGTGGCTAGCTAATACGGCCTACGCTGGCACAGCAGCCTTAGCTGGAGCCAGGCCTGTAGTGGTTGGATTTTACAAACCTATATGTTGTGTTATTGTACCACCACATAGTTTGGTTGGCTCCCCCCCAGCCTGCAGCTCGTAAACAGCACCGCCTCGTAACAGCTTGTAAAGTCTGCCTCGCTGCCATCCTATAGCTCTGTAGTAGGACCGGGACTAACAGCTTGTACCAGCAACATCAACACTGCAGTGGTATCTCATCCATGGTGGAAAAATGTCGGACAGGATGAAAGACAGCCAAAACTGTGATTATTGGATCTAAATCTCCATATGTGAGGAAAACTAACAGCTGCCATGTTGGGAAAAACCTGAAGACTCAGTAACATCTGATTCACAGTGTGGCCTTTTTTTTTTACAAGAATGCCTTATTTTCCTAAACCCCTTTTATGGTGATTGGGCATAAAAGTGGGCAACTCTTAGATATTTATATCGTTAACGCTAAAAACATATTGTTGTCAAACCATATACTAGTTGTGTCTTCCCTGTGGGCCAACCTGTCTGAATTTGCCACTATCCAGTCTATTTCCCAGCATTACTTTGCAACAACAGCAGCATGTTATCTTATTCCCTCCTCGGATTGTCAAATCTCAAGTATTTCTTCTGCTTCTGCATCCAGTGTTTGCTACAGGCAACAAAATGCTGTCTCATACTATAATAACACTATACTGGAGCATATCTTTTACAGCTCAGTATTTCATTTGTTGTCCACCAAAATATGTGGTCTACATCAGCTCCATTAATAATAATGGTTCATTTTTCATTGTGAATTCGATTTTGTCAAATGTATGGTACAGACCTGTTTTAATAGTTGTTTTCCTACCATCCAGGATGTGGCCTTCTCACTCAATTTATTCACCACTTCCTGTCATAGTGGGGCAGAAACTATGAGGAAGATTAAACATTATATCTCAGAAGGATCTCCCATCAAAGTACAATGAATACCGAATTGCTTCAAAAGTGTTTCCCAAACTGTGAGCTGCTGAACCGTGCATTAAATATATTATCATCTTCTAGCCAATATATCTTTAAATGATTTTAATATATATGATGGTTATCATTCATTGCTATATTCATTGGATTCACAAATCATATATAATGTTCTGTTAAGTATGAGCTGTGTGTACTGGTTTAATAAACTTTAAAAAATAAATTAGATCTATAGAACCTACTAATATGATTATGTCTTTGTATGTATGAAGAAATACTTTTATTACTGCCACCTTCAAAAACACTTACTACATTCTGTGCATCTGTCTATCACTCGATACCACATATACTAAAGCAAAATCCTCGTATATGTAAACTTAATTGGTAATAAAACCGATTCTGATGCATTTATGCTGCAGCTTAAATATTTGCAGCCTGCACGTTGACCCAGTAGGTGCCTCCTAAAATAAATGAATGTCTGAAATCTAATCCATGTTGCCGTAAGGATTGTAGTCTGTAGGAATCCCTCGTCCTCATACACAGACCATATATAAAACCAGAAGAACGAAAGAACAAGTGGCAGACAGCAGATGTGCTGTACAGTGGTGATATACAGCACTACAAACATATTAATAGAACCATCACAGTCTGCTTTTCCTTAAGCTCAGGCATTTTTATCACATTGCTGAATTTCTCCAAATCTAAATGTGTTTAATACTGTTATGTCTTGTCCTTTTGGATATCTGACCAAAAAGTGTTTTGGTCCCTTTTTCTGTTGGTTGCACACTACACAGCAGCGGTTTTCAAAGTGTGAGGCGTGCCTCCACTGGGGGGCGCCAGAGAGCTTCAGGGGAGGCGCAGCGTGAGAAGAAAATAACGAGAAACAGTGAAATCTAGCTAGCTAGCGATTTTTAGTGAAGTTACCTAAAGTGAAAGAGGAGACAGCGTCTGGCAGAAAACGTCAGCTTTGTTTTGAAATAAAAGTTGTGGCTCATCGTACATTTATGAGAGAAAGTCTCTAATGTCCGAGTGCAAGTGAATGCAGCACAAGACGCAAGTCTTGTAACCCCTCCCCCGGCCCTGGCGCCGATTTCATTTGAACGGGATGGCGCATTCGGACCCAAGTACACTGAAGGAATGAGGTATTTGCGGTCTGCAATGACAGAGAAGAGACTGTCAAGTGTGGCTGTACTCAGCATTGAATCAAAACGCACTAAAGCTTTACATCTTAATACGTTTGTGAGGCGTTTTGCTGAACTAGATGGTAATCGCCGCATTCAGCTGTTATAGGCATGCCAACTTGATGCTCTGCTCACGGATGACTCGATGAGCATAACAAACTGTTAAGATGATGACCTTACGTGTGTAAATATATGTCTGCCCCCAGAAAACTGTTTTAAGTCCTGAGAAAGTCAAATAAGACGGTGTGTAAAACTACACTGCCCAGCCAAAGAAAAGTAACCACTTTGATTTAACTAGGCCAGTAGGTAAGGACATTCCACTGGATAATAATACCCCTGCATTATAGCAACAACAACAACAACAACAATAATAATAATAGCAATAATAATTGGGAGGGGGGGGGGCGCGGCTGTTCTTATGTTCTCTGAGGGGAGGCTCACCTTCCCACACTTTGAAAACCCCTGCTATACAGTATATAGATCATAATAATGTATCTAATCTCTGAATAGAAAGAAAACAGGTTACACAATCCAGACATCCAGACGGCCAGTAAAATAGATTTGTTGTGTGTGTGTGTGTGTGTGTGTGTGTGTGTATGTTGTCTGCCCAGTGACACCCAGGGAGAGGTTACTTTCTCAGAGTGTGATTGGTTGATGGGAGAGCTGCCATGTCATCATTTCATTTCCTGTGTGCTCCACCACCGTCCAATCCCTGTCATTCACTCTGTCCAAGTCAAGCTCTGTATTCCATGCTTCGGCTACAGTTGTTCAGTCTGTAGGGGCGATGAAGGGTCACCGGTTCACGTCCCAATCGTACCAAAGAAAAACGGAATGTGGACTGGAACTGGAGAGAAGCCAGTTCACCTCCTGGGCCACTACCGAGGTTCCATTGAGCAAGGAACTGAACCCCCAACTGCTCCCTGGAGCCGGCTAGACTGGCTGCCTCCGCTCTGGACCTCTCATATTGAATATATTTTTGCATATTCTTAATCTGATTATGATTGGATCTGGAAATATTGCTGGTGAAAACCCAAATCCTGTTTTAATTGAGCATTAACAAGAGGGAGAGTTAAACAGAGAGATACTGCTGTGAGGATCTCTGGCACCCAGCTGTCCTCTGCTGTCTGACAGATCACTCTGACCGGCTGAAATCATTCAAGCTCAAACTATTTCCACTCTAATAGCACTGTGTGTCTAGGTAGAAAAGTAAAGAGCTCATCCTCCTCTGGTTCTTCCTCCTGTGTTACACTCAGTATCCAGCCGTCCGTTGTTGTCAGGAGCACATTAAGGGAAATGCACTTGTTGTCTGCAGTCAGACGGGGTTTCATAGAATAGTGCTGATTGTTTATCTGTTGATGTAGCACAGTGCATTAACAAAGCAGTGGTATTTGCAGGAAAGCAGTGGTGTTGTTACTGCGGTCAAACAGTTTCTCCAGCCAGTAACCTGAAACATAGTTTGTTGTAGCAGTCCTAAATATGGAGCAAGGCTTAGAAAACAGCTCTTTGCAAAATAGTGAAGATCAGCAGTAAAGTTGTAGGTGTTGAGCAAAATGACATCACTGACCTAAACAGACAGGTGGTGCAGGAAGCTGATCCACTCATCCTCACGCCCATTCCCAAACCGCCCCCTACACCCTACCCCTACACCCTACCCCTACACCCTACCCCTCCGTTTGCGCGTTCACGCGGAGGGTCCGCCATATTGAGGGCTGTTCCAAAGCAACGAGTGTGGAGGGGTGTGGAGGGGGAGTGGGGCGGTGTGGAGGGGGAGTGGGCTATCAAGCCCTCAAACAGCGAGTCTGCAGCGGTGCTGACTTGAGACCGGTCTCTACCTGACCGGAGTCACGCTGTGTGTGTCCGTCAGGAAACAAGCTGTTTACAAGTAGTTCCAGCAAACATCCACTGATAAACTGCGATGTTAACAACCTCATGATAACCTCATATGTTTTTAACTTAGGATCATACCTGTGTTTAGTCTAGAAAAAGGTAAATGTGTGCATTTTATTATAAAGTTGTGTATATTTACAGGCCGTTGCAAAAACTAAGAAGCTGATAAACATCAGGTTTAAAACTAAAAGAGCTTTGAAACACAATGAAAGATGTTTGGAGTTTTATTTGAGTTATTCATTTAAACTTTCTGTGTAAGAGATGCTGATTTGAAACCGTTGTTACATACAGTTACATCATTTCCTGTTTCTGCCGGAGAGAGGGGAGTTTGTCCCAAAGCTTGCTGCTGTGTTTACTCCCTCCATCTGACAGGAGGGAGCCTCGTTGAGCTGCGATTGTGGCTACAGACGGAGTTCACTCCATCACGGAGGGGTAGGGTCGAGGGAGTGGTTTGGGATTGGGCCTCAATCAGAAAACTCCAACCCCTCACTCTGAGATTCAGATCCTCACTTCTGGCTTCTGGTTCAGAGTTCCCGCTTGAATAACAATAGATTCAGGGTTCTGAATTTGGTAATGTTGTTAATGATGATGATGTCAGTTGATGATATTGTAACAACAAACTTATGTTGGTTGTTACAATATCTAACAATGCTGGCTAACTTATCCATGCTGTATTTATACCAGCGGAAGTTTCTTCTCGTTTGTAACAAATGAACAGGGGAAGAAAATCTATCACACTCTAATTTGCACAAATAAAACAATGCTAACATTCAATCTCAGCACATTTCGAATTTCACTATAACAAGTCAGAGTGATACTAAGTGTTATACTGGAGAGTCGGCAACCATGAAATGCCCTTCTCCAATGCCGGCGTTGTTAGTGTTTTGTCTGTTGTGTCCCATCAGAAATATTATGTTTCATGTTTTTGTTTAGTAATTTTTTGCCACTTCCTGTTTTATTTTGGTACTCACCTTTTGTGTTTCATTCCAGGTCCCTTGACTCCCTATCCTTGGTTGCGTTCCAATAGTCCATTTAGCTAACCGAATGAAATGACCCGGAAGTCCCTCAGTGGCAGCCATGATAAGTGCCGTTCCAATCATCTAAATGAAAGGAAAGGAGGTTTCAAACTTCCTTTATAACCTCCTTTAGCTTAGGAACCACTGGACCTCCCTTACCGAAAGGAGAGGAGAAAATGCTGCCCCACAATGCCTTGCAGCCGCAGCATTTGACGTCACACAACAGTCGGCCGTTCATGGACACAAACAATTATGATGGAGAAATGATATCATGAAAGTTACGGTGCTTATTAAGCTTTTTAAAACGTATGTGGTAAGTTGCCAAAGTGCTTTTTTCTGAACGTTCATCAGTATTATAATCAAAGAGAAATATGAACGTTAGTTTTTACTGAAATGATCAAATAAAGTCAACATCTCACAGTCTTTACTGAGCTGTGTGGGGTTTGTTCAACTTTTAAAAGATGTTTGAATGGTGATATTAAGATTTTAAGATCTTTTAATAGTTCATACAATCATACGTATTGGGATCATTTGTATTAATGTGGACCGGAGGGAGAGGGTGACGAGCATAAGTTTCACTTTCCTTTTTTATTTCAATTCCAACTTTGGTCATGAAGAATATGTTTCTCTGTTGTCCACGTTCATAAAGCATAAAGCAACAGCATCAGAGCACGGTGCAGAGTCTCTAGATGAGTTTACAGTAGTCCCTCGTTCTTATTAAACATCCATGTTGTAGTCCGCTGTATAGAAAACTGTAGTTTCCATAGTTTCCCCACAGCAGCAGACGCACATTCATGACGTCCGCTGGCGCATCATAAACACGTCGGATAGTGAAAGTGCAGTCGATTCTCTAAAGTACCACAGTCTCTTCTCCTAAATCCTTTTGAATTCTCCTATCCACTATCCCTTAACCCCGTGACGTTTCACTCAGAGGTCAAGGAATAGGAGATAGGGTTAGATTAGACTGATTTTTGGATTATCGGAACGCAACCCTTGTGTGTCTCCCGCTCTCATCAGCGCTAGCCCCGCCCCTGATTGTTTCCACCTGTGCCCCGTTACCTTTTGTTTAAATTCCCCAGCCTTCCCTTGTCTTGTGTCAGTTCGTCTTGTCCTGTCTCCATGCCAGTATTCTGCGTACCAGCGACTAAGTATTACGACTCAAGCCTAATTTATCAAATCAAATCAAATCAAGTTTTATTTATATAGCACATTTATAAACGATTTTTGGTCGAGCCAAAGTGCTGTACATATAATATAATTAGCCTACAGTAGATACACTTTACAGCAAATACAACAACACAGATTGTTCAGAATATCAGTATGAGAAAAACGACACCCTCTATCCTTAGACACATACATCGTACAAGGAAAAACTTCCAGAGAAAACCCACAGTTTAAGGGGAAAAATGGGAGAAACCTCAGGGAGAGCAACAGAGGAGGGATCCCTCTCCCAGGACGGACAGACGTGCAATAGATGCCGTGTGTAAATCCAAGAGATAATACATTTTACAGCATATAGACCGAATGTTAGGAAATGCATGTGTCTGTAATAAGAAGATGAATCCACGAGGATGTCAATTTATGCTCCAGAAGTCTTTAGTACGTTTTGTTCCTCACCTTGTGAGCGGTTTTCTTTTGTGCTTTTTGGAAACCGTTTTCACCTCGCCAGGAGGGTCGATCCTTATTTTGTACATCCTTTTTTGCATACTATACCATTGTCTCTCGGGTCGTGCATTTTGAGTTCAGTTCCTTGTGATTAGGGATGGGTATCGTTTGAAATGTATCGATTCGATTCCGGTTCTGCTTATCGATTCCGGTTCTTATGGATTCCCTGTTTCGATTCCAAAATTGTAAAAGAAAGAGGTCAAACGTTTAGATAACAGAAATATCTTTATTCTTTTAAGCTTTAACTAACATTTTTACAAATAAAAAATATACATGCAATACAAATGTATTGCACAATAGCTGTGCTTTATTTTAACTGAGCTATGCCTGTGGCAAGCTATTAACAGGCATTACACTGTGCCTTGTCTTTTTCTTTTTTAGTGTAGTGGAGCCTCACTTTAGAGCGTTTACCGCGACCCATCTTTGGTGTTATGAAGTGACTGAGCTCGTGAACTGTCTACGGGAGGGCAGGGGGAGCCTCGCTGCGGGGCAACTGTGGACCTCTGTCGCCTGTCAGCGCAACTGCCGTTAAAAAAAATGAAGGGCGGGTGCCGGCCGTCAGCGAACCGAGCCGGCCGTCAACGGCTTCCTAAATGCGGTAGACCCTGTATTCCACCGGGTCCGTCTGCGCCGCGGTGA
Source organism: Gymnodraco acuticeps (assembly GCF_902827175.1). Taxonomy (NCBI): domain Eukaryota; kingdom Metazoa; phylum Chordata; class Actinopteri; order Perciformes; family Bathydraconidae; genus Gymnodraco; species Gymnodraco acuticeps. The sequence goes on along the minus strand of NW_022989764.1, from coordinate 350,785 downwards.
TCCGGTGGAATATAGGGTCTACCGCATTTAGTAACCGTTAAGCAGAACCGAAATTGTGTATTTTGTATGGTTACCCGGTACCCGGCATTTTCTTATTGGTTCCCAACCCTACTTGTGATTGTCTCCTTTTGACAAAACTATTCCTGGTTCTAAAGAGCCATACAAACTAAAGCAGGTTCTACTGCTACTGAATGACCATGAAGATTAGGCAAATAAGTCCAATAACAGCCTCTCAATGTCTCTCATTGGGAGCTCTTCTTCTCTCCTCATTGAAGAGGAGGCTGCAGTCTCACAGGTTGCCATGGATCATGGATAAACCCCGGATAGTGGTTCCAGGCTGCGGTTGTTGCTGTGGTTCTGCTTCACACCCACATCTACTATTATTATAAGTCATATTTTTAAAGTTATAATATGTTCTCATTAAGAGAAAAAAATCATATTTTTGGAGAAGTTGTTCTTTTAACTGTGCTGTACATCTGTTAGAGAATTATAAATGATTACCTCCTAAGCAGAGCCTCCTTTGGGAGCAGAAACTACTGCAGAACAACTTTAAACTCTAGTTCTTTCTCAAAGAGGGCTACTGTCGAGACCGAAAGAGATTCAAGATTTCAATCTTAGTGTCATGTTTGATTCACGGCTAATTCCAACATGCAAAACGAGTGCGATGTCTGCAAGATCTGAGGTCTCAGGTCCGCATACTGTGTAAGTGGCCGTGTCAGACCTGACCTTTACCTCACCTACCTCTATTAAGCTTACCATTGATAAAAAGATGCTAAATTGGCTGTGAATGGAAAGGATACAACTTGATTGTACAGTATAACATACATGGGGGGAATGAACTTCCTGGGCCAGCGAATCGTAGAGACAAGCTGTCCTTATTTGTCTCTGTTAATAAATGAAGTCTCTGTTAATGAATTAAAGTATAACGTTTGCATATTTGAAATTGAAATGTTTAAAGACAATAACTTGATTCTAAAACATGACATTGACAATGTGTTCTGCTTTCGTGAAAAAATGTCATATTCCCTCTCTTTAAAATTACATATCATTACTATAAGTTTGTATTTGTTTAATTTTTAAACCTTACATTTTTTAATGTTCAATAATTAAAAGTTGAACAGTTGTGACCTCCTTCTGACTGAAAGAGAGAAAGGGGGAGACCACCTGATGCAGAGAGGGAGGAGGAAGAAGACTATAAAGAAGTGTGCAACTCGATTTTGACAGGAAAGCAACTGGAGACTTCTAGAATTGTGTGAGTAACATTCTGTTTTTAGACTTCTCTGTTTCAGTGTGTGTACTCTGTATCAATGCTCTGTAGTTGATCTGACTGGAATTGTGATTTTAAATCTCAAAACCGCTACAGTATCTGTCAGGCAGAAACTTGGGACAAGTAATTTGACTGAAACCTTAAAACTGAACTAACTGACTGCTAGGGTTAACTTTGATTTAAACATTTGTAGAATACTAAGAGCTTTATTGAGTAGGTGTAACTGTATTAAGGGTTAAACTCATATCTTTATAACTTAGGGTTTAATGTAATTGACTTAAAAGACAATAACAAATCAGGAGGAAGCCAGTCTAGATTTCCTTTTGAGGGCCACCAGCTGCAGAGAGTTAACTAATTAAAGGGGCGTGGCCCCACAGCGGTGAGAACTCAGCAATCAGGTGTCCATTTTAGGTAGCACTTTCCTGGAGCGTCAGACAGGCTAAGACTGAGAAAGACATTGGAGTCCTGCGGGAGTAAGACTGACAAAGACATTAGAGTCCTGTTGGAGTCACGAGGGAGGCAAAGAGGAGGCAAATCCTACTTTGATTGAACTAAGTATCGCTGGTGTTTTATTTTATTTGGTTGTTTAGCCCCTCATGCTATAATCATGTGTATTTTCTCCATTCCTGTTTATGTGTCTTCTCGCAATTATCACTGGCCCCGTGTATCTCGTAATCGATATAACCGGCCTGCTCTCGTCTATCCCACATGCTCCACTGAGATCCAACATCTAGTTTCAGGCGGCCTGTGGAACTGCCAGTCAGCTGTTCCTAAGGCTGACTTAATCTCTGGCTACGCTTCCCTGCAGTCTCTGGATTTCCTTGCTCTCACTGAGACGTGGATTACTCCATCCAACACATCCACCCCAGCAGCTCTCTCGACAGCATATTCCTTCTCCCATACACCTAGACCCACTGGCAGAGGAGGTGGCACTGGTCTCCTGCTCTCTCCCAAATTGAGCTTTTCCCTCTTCAAGCTACCTAACTTCACTCCTTCCACCTTTGAATTCCATGCCGTCACAGTAACCCATCCTATACAATTAACCATTGTTGTTCTCTACCGTCCACCAGGCGCCTTGGGGGACTTCTTGGAGGAATTAGATCATCTCCTCTCACACATCCCTGAAACTGGTCCTCCCGCTGTACTTCTCGGAGACTTCAACCTCCAGACAGGGAAGATAGACGAACTAACATCTCTGTTAACCGCCTTTGCTTTCTCACTGTCTCCGTCCCCACCAACTCATAAAGCTGGCAATGTCCTTGATCTCATATTCTCAAGGAACTGCACTACTTCTAACCTCTGTGTAAACCCGCTCCACACATCCGATCACTTCTTCAGTTCATTCTCTCTACCTCTTTCCAAACATAACGAACTAATCTCTTCTCATCCTGCACCTGTCCGCCGTAACCTTCGTTCCCTCTCCCCCTCTACCTCTGCCTCATCGGTGCTCTCAGCCCTCCCTTCCTCTGACTCGTTCCAACTACTACCTCCAAACTCTGCTGCAGAAACTCTCCTCTCTACTCTCTCATCCTCTCTGGACTCTCTCTGTCCTCTCACATCTCGGCAGGCTCGTCAGTCCCCTCCTGCTCCCTGGCTAAATGATGCACTGCGTGCTAATAGAACCGTCCTTCGGGCAGCAGAGCGGAAATGGTGGAAATCCAAACACCGTGACGACCTCCTAACCTATCAGGCTCTCCTCTCCTCTTTCTCTGCTTCGATCTCTCAGGCAAAAAGCACTTTCTTTCAAGATAAGATCCAATCTTCCTATTCCAATCCCAAAAAACTATTTTCCATCTTCTCCTCCCTCCTGGACCCCCCCAAAGCCCCTTCCCCCTCCTCCCTTCTGTCAAGCGACTTTGTTAACCATCCATCCATCCATCCATCTTCTCCCGCTTATCCGTGGTCGGGTCGCGGGGGTAGCAGTTCCAGCAGAGAGCCCCAAACTTTCTTTTCCCTGGCGACATCAACCAGCTCTGACTGGGGGATCCCAAGGCGCTCCCAGGCCAGCGAAGAGATATAATCCCTCCACCTGGTCCTAGGTCTACCCCTTGGTCTCTTCCCAGCTGGACGTGCCTGGAACACCTCCCTAGGGAGGCGCCCAGGTGGCATCCTAACTAGGTGCCCGAACCACCTCAACTGGCTCCTTTCGACGCGAAGGAGGAGCGGCTCAACTCCGAGTCCCTCCCTGATGACCGAACTTCTCACCTTATCCCTAAGGGAGACACCAGCCACCCTGCGGAGAAAACCCATCTCGGCCGCTTGTATCCGCGATCTCGTTCTTTCGGTCATGACCCATCCTTCATGACCATAGGTGAGGGTAGGAACGAAAATGGCCCAGAAGACCGAGAGCTTTGCCTTCTGGCTCAGCTCCCTTTTCGTCACAACGGTGCGGTAAAGCGACTGCAGTACCGCTCCCGCTGCTCCGATTCTCCGGCCCATCTCACGCTCCATTGTTCCCTCACTCGAGAACAAGACCCCGAGATACTTGAACTCCTTCACTTGGGGTAAGGACTCATTCCCTACTTGGAGTGGACAGTCCATCGGTTTCCTGCTGAGAACCATGGCCTCAGATTTGGAGGTGCTGATCCTCATCCCAGCCTCTTCACACTCGGTTGCGAACCGATCCAGTGAGTGCTGAAGGTCGCAGACCGATGAAGCCATTAGAACCACATCATCTGCAAAAAGCAGTGGTGCAATCCTTAGTCCACCGAACTGCAGACCCCCTCCCCCATGACTACGCCTCGAAATCCGATCCATGTATATTACAAACAGGATTGGTGACAAAGCGCAGCCCTGGCGGAGGCCAACCCTCACCGGAAATGGGTCCGACTTACTGCCGAGGACCCGGACACAGCTCTCGCTTTGGGAGTACAGAGATTGGATGGCCCTGAGTAGAGACCCCCCTCACCCCATACTCCCGCAGCACCTCCCACAGTAACTCCCTGGGAACTCGGTCATACGCCTTCTCCAAGTCTACAAAACACATGTAGACCGGATAAGCGTACTCCCAGGCCCCCTCCAGGATCCTTGCGAGAGTAAAAAGCTGATCCGTCGTTCCACGACCAGGACGGAATCCGCATTGTTCCTCCTCAATCTGAGGTTCGACAATCGGCCTGACCCTCCTTTCGAGTACCTTAGAGTAAACTTTCCCGGGGAGGCTGAGTAGTGTGATGCCTCTGTAATTGGCACACACCCTCTGATCCCCCTTTTTAAAAAGGGGAACCACCACCCCGGTCTGCCACTCCTTCGGTACTGTTTCCGACTTCCACGCAACGTTGATGAGACGTGTCAACCATGACAGTCCCTCAACACCCAGAGCCTTCAGCATTTCCGGGCGGATCTCATCCACCCCCGGGGCTTTGCCACTGTGGAGTTGTTTGACGACCTCAGTGACCTCCCTCCGGGAGATTGGTGTTGATCCCCCGTCATACTCCAGCTCTGCCTCTAACATAGAGGGCGGAGTTGTCGGGTTCAGGAGTTCCTCAAAGTGTTCCTTCCAACGCCCTAACACTCCATCAGTTGAGGTCAACAACGTCCCATCCTTACTGTACACAGCTTGGATGGTTCCCTGCTTCCCCCTCCTGAGGTGTCGGACAGTTTTCCAGAACTACTTTGGTGCCGCCCGAAAGTCCTTCTCCATGTCTTCTCCGAACTTCTCCCACACCCGCTGCTTTGCCTCGGCCACAGATGAGGCTGCTGCCCTTCGGGCCTGTCGGTACCTTGCAACTGCCTCGGGAGTCCCCCGGGATAACAAATCCCTGAAGGCCTCCTTCTTCAGTCGGACGGCTTCCCTGACCACCGGTGTCCACCAGGAGGTTCGAGGGTTACCGCCCCTTGAGGCACCTAGGACCTTGAGACCACAGCTCCCCGCCGCGGCTTCGGCAATAGAGGCTTTGAACACCGACCACTCTGGTTCAATGTCCCCAACCTCCACAGGAATGCCCGAAAAGCTCCGCCGGAGGTGTGAGTTGAAGGCCTCCTGAACTTGGGCCTCCTCCAGACGTTCCCAGTTCACCCGAACTACACGTTTGGGCTTACCAGGTCTATCCAGAGGCTTCCCCCGCCACTCGACCCAACTCACCACCAGATGGTGATCAGTTGACAACTCCGCCCCTCTCTTTACCCGAGTGTCCAAAACATACGGCCTCAGGTCCGATGATACGATAACGAAATCGATCATGTACCTTCTGCCTAGGGTGCTCTGGTACCACGTACACTTATGAGCATCCTTATGTTCGAACATGGTGTTTGTTATGGCCAATCCATGACTAGCACAGAAGTCCAGTAACAAACCACCACTCCGGTTCAGATCAGTGGGGCCGTTCCTCCCAATCACGCCCCTCCAAGTGTCTCCATCATTGCCCACATGTGCGTTGAAGTCTCCCAGCAAGATTAAAGAGTCCCCTTCAGGAGCCCCATACAGGACTCTTTCCAGGGTCTCCAAGAAGGCCGTATACTCTGAACTGCTGTTGGGTGCATAAGCACACACAACAGTCAGAGTTTTCCCCCCCATAACCCGCAGGCGTAGGGAGGCGACCTTCTCGTCCACTGGGGTAAACTCCAACAACGAAGCACCTAACCGGGGACTTGTGAGTATCCCCACACCCGCCCGGCGCCTCACACCTTGAGCAACTCCGGAGAAGAATAGAGTCCAACCCCTATCCAGAAGTAAGGTTCCAGAGCCGACGCTGTGCGTGGAGGTGAGCCCAACCAGATCCAACTGGTAACGCTCCACCTCCCGCACAAGCTCCGGCTCCTTCCCCCCCAGAGAGGTGACGTTCCACGTCCCCAAAGCCAGCTTCTGTCGCCCGGGTCTGGTCCGTCGAGACCCTCCGCTTTCACTGCCACCCTTCTGGCAGCGCACCCGACCCCATCGATGTTTCCCGTAGGTGGTGGGCCCGCGGGACGGAGAAGCGGAGGTGTTGCCCACGTTGCCTTTTCGGGCTGGGCCCGGCCGGGCTCCGTGGCATGCCCGGCCACCAGACGCTCGCCGACGAGTCCTCCTTCTGGGCCTGGCTCCAGAAGGGGACCCCGGGCTTCCTCCGGGCCGGGTATCCTCACTTCTTGTGTCGTCTTTCATGAGGTCTTTTGAACCAATCTTAGTCTGGCCCCTTGCCTGAGACCAATTTGCCATGGGAAACCCTACCAGGAACAAAAGGTTCCAGACAACACAGCCCCCAGGTTCAAAAGGGCACACAAACCTCTCTACCACGGTAAGGTCCTGGTTCTTCAGAGAACTTGAAAGAACTCCACTTTGAAAAAAAGGTTGATGATATTCGCTCTTCTTTTCGCTCTACTCACCGCTGGGTCACCAGACCCTCCTTTCACCCACACACTGACCTCCTTTTCCCCTCTCTCTCCAAGTGAGGTTCTTACCCTCATTACCTCTGCCCGCCCTACCACCTGTCCTCTGGACCCTATCCCTTCAAACCTCCTTCAGACTATCGCTCCTGATATTCTACCGTTTCTCACCCATTTCATCAACACTTCTCTAACTTCTGGTCACTTTCCAAACAGTCTCAAGGAGGCAAGAGTAAACCCTCTCCTAAAAAAACCCACTCTCAACCCGTCTGATGTTATATACTACAGGCCTGTCTCTCTCCTCCCATTCCTGTCTAAAACACTTGAACGCGCTGTCTTTAAACAACTCTCCTGCTATCTCCATCAGAACAACCTTCTGGATCCGCACCAGTCTGGTTTCAAGGCAGGTCACTCCACAGAAACTGCCCTCCTTGCTGTCACTGAGGAACTGCACACTGCTAAAGCAGCCTCCCTCTCCTCTGTCATCATCCTTTTGGACCTGTCTGCTGCCTTCGATACGGTGAATCATCAGATCCTCCTTCGCACTCTCCAAGAACTTGGAGTTTCAGGCTCTGTACTTTCCCTCCTCACCTCATACCTCAAAGACCGCACCTACAGGGTTACTTGGAGAGGGACCGAGTCCGACCCTTGTCAACAGGGGTCCCTCAGGGCTCTGTTCTTGGTCCCCTCCTCTTCTCCTTGTACACAAACTCGCTCGGATCAGTCATTAGCCCGCATGGTTTTTCATACCACTGCTATGCTGACGACACCCAATTAATTCTGTCCTTTCTCCGCTCAGAGACCCAGGTCGTCGCACGCATCTCTGCTTGTCTAGCTGACATCTCTCAGTGGATGTCTGATCACCTCAAGCTCAACCTTGACAAGACTGAACTGCTTTTCCTTCCGGGAAAAGATTGTCCCACTCTTGACCTAACAATCAACATTGGTACCTCTGTTGTTTCCCCGACTCAGACTGCAAGGAATCTGGGTGTGACCCTAGATAACAACCTGTCCTTCACTGCAAACATCGCTGCTACAACCCGCTGCTGCAGATACACGCTTTACAACATCAGGAGGATGCGTCCCCAGCTGACCCAGAAAGCGACACAGGTTCTGGTCCAGGCTCTCGTCATCTCACGCCTAGACTACTGCAACTCCCTCCTGGCTGGTCTACCGGCATGTGCCATCCGACCTCTGCAGCTCATCCAGAATGCAGCTGCTCGCCTGGTCTTCAACCTTCCTAAATTCTCCCACACCACGCCGCTCCTCCGCTCCCTTCACTGGCTTCCGATAACTGCTAGAATCCACTTCAAGACAATGGTACTTGCGTACCATGCTGCGAATGGATCTGGCCCTTCCTACATCCAGGACATGGTTAAACCGTACACCCCAGCACGTGCACTCCGCTCTGCATCAACCAAACGGCTCGCTGCACCCTCGCTGCGAAGGGGACCCAAGTTCCCATCAGCAAAAACACGTGGGTTTGCTATCCTGGCTCCAAAATGGTGGAATGAGCTCCCCATTGACATCAGGACAGCAGATAGCTTACACACCTTCCGGCGCAGACTGAAAACTCATCTCTTTCGACTCCACTTCGAGCGATAGAACTATTAACAAAGCACTTATATACTAATAAAGGGCTGGCTTATCTAAAGCCAGTTGAATAGCACTTGAAATGTTTTTGCTCTATGAAGCCTGATGTACTTATATGATTCTGTTTTCCTCAAGTTTGTATTTTGTTGGTCGAACGCACTTATTGTAAGTCGCTTTGGATAAAAGCGTCAGCTAAATGCAATGTAATGTAATAACAATGTAATAAGGATGGAGAAGAAGGAACAAGGCTTTTTTCAAGCCCTGGGCCCTGGGCTTGGGCTTGGGCTCTTTTAGACCGTGCTTTGACTTTTGACTTGTGAACCTGTGGCTATTGTATTTTGACTTGGTGTCTTTATTATTTATTATTTTAAGGATTATTTTTTATCCTCAATTGTTGTTAAAACCTTAATACATCTGGTTTGTACTTTGTACAATTCGACCCAAACTCCTAGTCTCTCTGGTGGGCTCTGAAGGGATCTGCTTGGTCTTAGAGTGAGGTAAGAACACCCTTCCTTGGAAAAGGCTGACATTAGTTGATAATTTGGATTTAAATTGTTTAAGGGGAATAGAAACTCTGCTAAGGTTAAACTATAGTTTCACATTGGTTACTGTGGTTAAGGTGGTTTTGATGAATGTTGAAATATGACATGCTCTGCTGATGTGGTAATGTCACTGCTGTGACATTAATGTTTGACTCTGGCTGTGTTTGATATTACATTTGCATTGTTTTGATTGATATATTTGGGGATCAAGAGAGGGTGGGGTTAGGGATTGTGGGTTCTGAAGCTGCCCTAATTACCAGGGAGTCTCCCATTAACAGAGGGATTCTCCTCCAGGGGCAGTTTAGATACTGCTCTGGGGTTCTATCAGCCCACCAACAGGTCTACTACCCTATACACACCGTTTGCTATCCTGGCGGTCGGAGACCGACGCTTTAGTGCCTGAAATAAGTGATACGACCACGTTGTAAACGCCCCCCTAAGAAGATTACGTTGATCAGGCGTGTAGATTCTGGGGGGTTTTGAAATCCTAAAAAGATTGGACGGCGGTTCAACGGAGCCTTATCAGCACCGGAGAACGGTATCGGAGACGGCCGAGATATTAACATTGGTTGTATCGAAGTCAAGATTCCTTTTCAGCATCATTACACACACCACACACACACCAACACCACACACACCACACACACACACACACCACACACGACACACACACACACACACACACACACACACCGACGACACACACATCACACACACACACCACACACACACACACCACACACACACACACACACACACACACACACACCACCACACCACACACACACACACACACACACACACACACACACACACACACACACACACACACACACACCACACACCACACACACACACACACACACACACACACACAACACACACACACACACACACACACACACACACACACACACACCACACACACCACACACACACACACACACACACACACACACACACACACCCACATCTTACCTGGAAGCTTTTTTATTCACAGTGTCAGACTCTCATTCCTAATGTTCGCAGGGCCCCCCCTCCCTACAGGCATGCGCCGCCAGGGATTTTTTGGGCCCCATGAAAATATATCACATTGGGCCCCACCACCAGGCCCAGGTCACGCCAACCAAGCACAATGCTAACCACACCTCTAGAACCCAACCCACTCATTTATTCTTTAAATAACTCTACCTGTACAGGCTCGCATCTATCTTGTAGTCCAATACTAACTACACAATATTTACTGACACTGAGCGGTGAAAATATAACACTGTGCAGACATGCAACATTCTACTGCAGTAGAATTCACTATTTGATATAACACTAACATTCCTGACAATAGACCTCAATAGTCATCTTTTATGGTGTACATGCCTTTTTAATAAAAAATTTGAATGGAACATTCAAAAATCTAAATAAATATAACGTAAATATACATGATCTCTTAAATTAAAATAAAGTGAACATTAACACCAATATTATCATTTATAAAATGCTATAACAAAAAAAATAACATAAGCAGCAGATTATACATACCAACTACAAAATAAGCCGGTATTAAAGTGTAAACGGACAACAAAACGGAAATGGAAATGAAAAGGCCTGATGGTGGTGCTAAATCGGAGCCTGTTCTCAGTCTTTTTCTCATCATGCATCTTGTATGTAGTGATCCAATATCGTTCCCATAGCCTTGCCCTTTAACAGTTATTACGAGCCCTGGCTAAGCCTTACTCACCAAGAGCCCAGCGCCTAGCCTTCTTATGGCGCGTTTCCACTGCAGCGGGGTAGCCCCGTTTAAGCGTCCCTAAGCGTCCTCGCTCTGGCCTCGGGCTGCCTCGCTGGCCGGCCCAGGCCGTGGCGCATTTCCATTACAGTTTAGGACCTGGGGTAGCAACGCAGTGTAGGCGGGGCGATCGGCTTTGTTTTTGTTCACATTTCGAGTTGTTCCGTCGAGCTCCCGCTGGATTTGATCATCCCCAATGAGATGTAGGAACGTCGTCACCTCCTCGGTCGACCACGGTGTGCTTTTCTTATTAGACGTAGCCATTTTTGTAGCTCATCCGTTTACAAAATGCTGTTTATAAAAATGCTGCAAGCTTGCTTCTAGATATATATGCGACGCTAGGGATGAACTCGCGCGCAATCTTGTGACGATTCTCTCTGACCAATCAGCAGTCGAGAGTGTTGACGTCACTAGTTCAGCCCTGGCCCTGGTCTGAGGGAACCACGATTTTATGAGGCCGGAAAAAGAGGGAAAAAGTACCCGCTGGCCGGTACTAGGCTATATGGAAACGCCACCAAAAACCGGCCTGGCCGCTTGAGGACGGTTAAGGACGCTTAAACGGGGCTACCCGCTGCAGTGGAAACGCGCCATTATAGGCAAAGTCACTGATCAAGTCCTTGAAGTCCAGCTTTCTAGCCAACTGGCTTGTAATGGACAGCATGGCAAGACTGCAAAGCCTTATGGGGGGACAGGGCTGCAGAGCCTAAAGATGGATCTGTTGGTCCTGGCACCAGGGGAGTGACAACTGGTTTAGTATGAATAGCTGCTAAAAATGTACCTGCATTTATTAAATGTCAGCTAAAAGAGGAGTGAAATTAAAATCCTCTGAATTTTCTATGAAGATATTAACAGTACTTAAAGGTGGGGTAGGTCATTTTGGAGAAACCAGCTCGAGTGCGCTAGAATTTGAAAATACACAACCGCTTTTTACAGCGCCACGGCTTCCACAGATGATATTTTTTTTATGGGTTTTTTGTTAAAGCACTTAAGATATTCATTGCTATCAGGATGTTAAGAGCATTCCATGGAATATAACAAAGTGTATCTCGAGCCGGTTTCTCAAACTTACCTACCCCATCTTTAATGTCAGCAAAACATTACAATTATTATTTACAATGGACTAAGCTTAGCTAACAGACAAATTTCCACCACTCATGGACCACACCCACCTTTTCTTTTGAAAAACTGGATGACATACTGTCGCCCTTCCCTCTCTCTTGTCTTTCTCTCCCTTCTTTTCTTTCTTGAAAGCCTGAATTTGTTAGTCGTTGAGACATCGTACACACGTAAGTACTATCATCCCTGCTCACTAGGGGTTTCACAACTACCTATATTTACTAGTCGACACGTTTTTCAAAAATAGCAGTCGACTAGTCGTTACGTCATAATAAAGACACACAAAGAGAGGTGTTCAACTGTATTTTATATCGGAACTCATACAGTTACATTAAACACTGCATTTTAATTTGTGTTACAAGGCTGAGTAAATAACAAACAGTAACTGGACTTAGTAAATAACAAACAGTAACTGGACTCACCAAAATCGACAGCAAAAAACTCTGTTTACTGAAATGCCACGTAAATCCAGTGCGCAACAGCGCATTGCGCAACACTTTACTCGCTGTCCTCCACGATAACGTCCACCTTTCCAGATTTTTGGTTTGCGTTGAGGAACACCAACGCATCGACATGTGAGGGAAGGAGGCTTGACCGCTTTCGGGTGACAGTGTTGCCTGCCAGGGAAAAAACCCTCTCACTCGGGGTGGCTGGAATAGCCAGGTAGCTCCTCGAAAGCTTGGCTAAACGGGGGACGCGGTGCACGTTTTTTGCCCACCACTCCAGTGGGTTATCCATTGTGGGGATATGCAGTGTCCGCTGGCAGTAAACCCTAGCTCACATCACTGTAGACCCGTTTTTTCTTGCTGCTCGTCTGCCTCTGTCCTCTGCTGACGCTGGTCCGTTGCTCACTGGTGCTAGCATTACTGCTAGTGCTAGCTGTCGGCAGCGGGTGTCTCATCTTCAGATGGTTGCGCATAGCAGATGTATTTTTGTTGTACTTCAGTACAGCTGTACACAACTGACACTTCACTGTGGAGTTGGTTACATCTTTGTTGAAGTACTGCCATACACAAGAATGTCGGACGTGTTTTGAAGCATTTTGCAGCACCTCGTTTACCTCCATTTTTTTCACGACTAGTTGACTAGGGCCTACAGCGCCGACTAGTGGTAAAGGTAGTCGACTAGTCGATTAGTTGGTGAAACCCCTACTGCTCACATGCTCTCACTCTCTGCTAGAAAGGACCGGTGCCGCACAGCGTTTGGAGGCAGGACCAAACCATTACATGTAAATAGAGGGGGGTGTTTGATGTTTTGGATAATTCACTTTTGGAAGAAAATAAGTTAAATGAATCATAAGTTTAGTGAGTACATTATCAATATAACGTTATATTAATATTAATTATTGATGATTGATGAAAAGTTACTTAAACATTTTTTCTTAATGTTCTAAAAATGTTTGGGCCCCTGTCAGTCACGGGCGGGCCCTTAGAATCGTCCTAACTTTTCACCCCCTTACGGCGCCCCTGCCTACAGGCCAATCACGCAGGCTGCATGGGGCCCCGCCTTGCGCAGGGGGCCCCGCCCAGAGGGCCTCAGCTGCTGTGCGCAGTTCTCTGCGCACCCCCCGCTGACACGCGAGAGTGAGAGGTGACAAGGGAAGCACGTCTGTAACCCGACACCGTTGCAATGAATCGACATCTGACCAATCACGGCTTTGATACGGCCACTAGTGCAGGTGAAGAGATGTCGGTGAAAAGACAGTTTCAGTCCGGCGCAAGCAAGAGGGAAAAAAAACAAAACATGAAGAAACTAGAGTGTGAAACAAACAAGACAATCTGCAACTTCAGTAGCCTCAGCTCATCTTAAAGTAGCCACAGAGAAAGCTGCATTACAAGCACGGATGTCCACATTAAAACAGAAACAGGCATTGGAAATGAAGAAAAACAGATTACAAGCTGAATTAGAGAGAATGGAACTGGAGGAGCATATAGCCGAATCTGAAGCCAAATTAAAGGTGTTGGACAGTTTTTATGTGGGCCCTGAAAGACATTCTACAGTACAGGAAAGAGATGGAATGAATGAATATTTGACAAGCCACATTGCTAAAACATCACTTTACAGCCAACCCAGAGCTCAAATACCTGCACTTGCATTAGACCCCTCTGAACCAGCTCCACTGTTGAGCCCGAGAACATGAGAGCCACCAAGGAGTGAAAGTTCTGAGGAATCAGAATCTAGTAGTCATAGTAAAGATTTGGTAACTGTGATCCAGAGGCAAAATGATATTGCAGATTTACTAATGTTACATCAGAAACAATCCTCACTTCCCTCCAGACAAATACCTGTATTTGATGGTGACCCTTTAAGTTTCCAAACATTCATGTGAGCATTTAAACATGGCATTGAGAATAAAACTAGTTGTGATGATGATAGACTTTATTACCTTGAACAATACACTAGTGGCCAACCTAGGGAACTGGTGAGGAGCTGCTTTCACATGGAACCAGAGAGAGGTTATGCTGAGGCACGAAGACTTCTGAAAGCTCACTTTAGAGATGGATTGAAAATTGCAAATGCCTACATGGGGAAAGCCCTCAACTGGAGCATTATTAAACCTGATGATGGAAAAGCATTACATGCCTATGCCCTTTACCTGAGTGGATGCTGCAATGCTATGAAGGAACTAAAAAGCATGGAAGAACTGGATCTTGTATCTACTTTAAAGCTCATTGTGTCAAAACTGCCATACAAGCTGAAGGAAAAGTGGAGAGATACAGCATTCAAGCTTCTGGAACGAAACCAAAGAAGGGCCACATTCTCTGATCTTGTTGTGTTTATGGAGAAGCAAGCCAGCATTCTGCAAGATCCCCTCTTTGGTGATATTCATGATGTTATGCCATCCCAGAGAGCCATCCCAAAAGCTACTACATCCTACTCCAAACAGCAAATCAACCAACGAGGTAAAAGTAGTAGCTTTGCCATGGCAATAGAAACGAGGAACTGTAACACTACAAGTCCAAAAAGCTATCAACGACCTGAAAGCCTTGTTACAAATAGGTGGGATGGTAATTGTTGCATTTGCAAGAAAGGCAATTACTCGCTGAATGAATGTGAAATGTTAAAGCTGCAACCACGTGATGTAAAGGTGCAACTATTGAAGGAAAAAGGCATATGCTTTGGATGTCTAACCAGGGGACACGTGAGCAAAGCGTGTAGGAAAAGGAGTACATGCCTACACTGCCAAGGAAGGCACCCTAGCATTCTACACATCGATAAACCAGCAGAGAATGAAAACGACCACATGACTAATTGGACTAAACGATCAGTCAGTGGAACTCCTGTCGTTCTGGATAAAGAAGAGGACATCGGGGCTGGAAAAGATTGCAAACTGTCAATAGTACCAGTACAAATAAAAGTTCCCAAAGGCAGAAAAACTATACAAACATATGCCTTTCTTGATCCTGGCAGCACATCAACCTTTTGCACAGAAAATCTGATGCGACGGCTGAATACAACAGGACGGAAGACTACAGTTCTCCTGCAAACAATGGGTCAAAAGAAACCAGTGGATAGCTATGAAATAACTGGACTACAAGTGGGTGATTTGGATGGGAATAACTTTATTGATCTGCAGAAGACATACACACAAACAAAGATACCAGTGACAAAGAGGAACCTGTTCTCTCAAAAGGATCTCAACAGGTGGCATTACTTGAAGGAAATACAACTACAAGAAATTGATGCGGACGTGGAACTCTTAATCGGAGTAGATGTCCCAAAGGCAATGGAGCCCTGGCAAATCATAAATAGCCAAGGTAATGGTCCTTATGCTGTAAGAACTCTCTTAGGATGGGTCGTCAATGGACCGCTTAGTTCAACTACAGCTGTGGACACATTTAGAAGACCAGTGGCATCAGTAAACCGCATCTCAATTGAACAACTGGAAAAGCTTCTTGTAAACCAGTATCATCATGATTTCCCAGAGAGAGAATATGAGGGAAAACTTCAAATGTCAGCTGAAGAAAGTAAATTCATGCAGCTGGTATCAAGTGCAGCTACACTGAAGGATAATCACTATTATCTACCGTTGCCACTTCGTAATAGTGATGTCATCATGCCCAATAATCACCATACAGCAGAGCAAAGAGCACATTACCTTGCTAGGAAATTCAAGAAGGATGCTGCTTATGCTGAAGAGTACAAGGTTTTCATGGAAGATGTAATCACAAAAGGCTATAAGGAGAAGGTGCCATCAAAGGACCTTCATCCAAATGATGGCAAGGTGTGGTACATACCCCACCATGGGGTGTACCACAAGCGAAAAAAGACACTAAGAGTAGTATTTGATTGTACATCTTCATACAAAGGAACATCACTCAACAATGAACTCTTACAAGGACCTGACTTAACCAACTCACTTCTTGGCGTTCTGCTGAGGTTTCGCCAGGAACAGTTTGCCATCATGGCAGATATTGAAGGGATGTTCCACCAAGTTCGAGTTCACGAAAAAGACACAAAATTGTTGAGATTCTATGATGGCCAAATGGTGACACAAGCCAAAGTTTAGAGCAATACTGAATGAAAGTTCATTTGTTTGGTGCCATCTCCTCACCAAGCTGTGCCAATTTTGCCCTGCAAAAGACAGCAGAAGATAATAAGAGCCAGTGACGCAATTGCAGTTGACACCATTAAATCAAACTTTTATGTTGATGACTGCCTGAAATCTGTTGCAAAAGAAGAGCAAGCTATTATCCTCACTAAGAATCTGAGTGAACTATGTGCTAAAGGAGGTTTCAAACTAACAAAATGGATTAGCAATAGCCGTGCTGTCCTGGCTGCTATACCTGATAAAGCCAAACAGATCAAGGAACTGGACCTGGATAGAGAGAAGCTACCTGTGGAAAGGGCTCTTGGAATGTACTGGAATATTGAAGACGACACATTTGGATTCCAAATTGCAATAAAAAACAGGACCCTTACCCGACGAGCTGTGCTCTCTACTGTCAGTTTAGTATATGACCCGTCAGGTCTTGCTGCCCCCTTTGTACTAAAGGCAAAACAAGTTCTCCAAGGTCTTTGTCAGGCTAAGTGTGGATGGGATATAACAATCCCTGGTCAGTTCTCCAAACCATATGAAAAATGGCTGACTGAGTTGGAACAATTAAAACATTTGCAGGTTAGCAGATGCTTCAAAACCTGAGGATTTTGGCCAAGTGGAAACCATGCAGTTGCATCACTTTAGTAATGCCAGTGAGCAAGGATACGGCACTGCAAGTTATCTCAGATGTGTCAACAGTTTGGGGGAAGTTCATGTTGCTTTAGTGATGGGAAAGGCTAGAGTAACCCCTCTCAAAAAGATGACTATACCCAGACTGGAGCTTACAGCAGCCACCCTAGCTGCAAGGATGGATCGGATGTTATGCTCAGCGCTACAGCTAAACCTCCAAGAGTCCATCTTCTGGACAGACAGCCAGTCTGTACTTAAATATATCTGCAATCAAACCAAGCGATTCCACACTTTTGTAGCTAATCGGATTGCAGTTATTCACGACATGTCAAATGAGACTCAGTGGAGATATGTGAACTCCAAACGAAATCCGGCCGATGATGCTTTCCGGGGGCTAAACATTGAAGCCTTCCTAAAGTCTAAAAGGTGGCTACATGGACCCGAATTCCTGGAAGAGGAGGAGTCTCAGTGGCCAGGGAACCCAGACAAAATGTCACAAAGCTCTCTTTCTCCAGATGATCCTGAAGTGAAAAGGAATGTAAATGTGATGAGTATTGAGGGGAAAAGTCCCACAAGTTAACTAATTGAGCACTACTCAGATTGGAACAGCCTGAAAAAAGCTGTAGCTTGGATCCTGAAATGGAAAAGATTGCTCTTGGAGATCACTCAAAGAAGGAAGGGGACAAACCCTGGATTGCTGCCGAGTAATGAATCACTGAAGGAACGGGCCATAAACTTTAAAGTGACCGTCAACACAAATCTGACTGTGGAAGATATGGACAATGCTGAAATGGCCATACTTGCATTTGAACAAAGGCAACACTTTGCACAGGACATTAACCTCCTTGAAGAAAGGAAATACTGCCAAAAGGTAAGCCCTATATTAAAAATGGACCCAATCCTTGATCAAGGTATACTGAGAGTTGGGGGGAGGATTAACAGATCAGCTATGCCAGTAAACGCTAATAATCCCATAATCCTGCCCAAAAAATACCACATATCAGAAATCATTCTAAGACACATACACATCCAAGTTGGTCACTTTGGAAGAAAGCACATGCTGTCTAAACTAGGACAAATATATTGGATGTCCTCTGCAAACTCTTCAGCATGAAAGATCATCAGAAACTGTGTTTTCTGCAGACGTATGCAGTCTAAAGTAGGAGAGCAAAAGATGGCAGATCTTCCTCAGGACCGCGTGATGCCAGATTTGCCACCTTTCACTGCAGTTGGCATGGACTATTTTGGACCGTTTGAGATAAAGCGAGGTCGGACTAATGTGAAACGATGGGGTGTAATCTTCACATGCCTTACTAGCCGTGCAATCCACCTTGAAGTGGCTAGTAGTTTGGACACAAACTCCTGCATCAATGCAATACGGAGATTCTTATGTCGTAGAGGTACTGTGAAGACCTTCAGATCTGATCAAGGTACACATTTCATTGGTGCGCAAAAGGAGCTTGAACAATCATTAAAATAACTAAACCACGACAAAATGCAAAGCAACCTTCTCCAAGAAGGGATCGAGTGGATATTCAACCCAGCAGCAGGCCCTCACCACGGAGGCGTATGGGAGCGACTCATCAAGTCACTAAAAAGGATTCTGAGCTCTGTGGTAAGAGAACAAGTCATGGATGATGAGGCATTGCAAACAGCCTTATGTGAGGTGGAAGCTATAATGAATGATAGACCCATCACAACCATAACCAATGACTTGAATGATGTGGAGCCTTTAACACCTAATCATCTGCTTCTGCTCAAAACTAATCCTGTTATGCCACCTGGACTCTTCGTGAAGGAGGACCTGTACTCAAGAAGAAAATGGAGACAAGTACAATATCTGGCTGATCCTTTCTGGAAGAGATGGGTCAGAATATCTTCCAACAATGCAACAGCGAAATACATGGAAAAAGATCAGAAGGAACTTTCTTCCTGGAGATCTCGTTGTTATTGTGGACGATTCGGCTCCCATAAACTCCTGGGTGCTAGGACGGATTCTGAAGACCCTGCCAGGAAGTAAAGGGCTTGTCCAAAGTGTTCTAGTTAAAACAAAAACAAGTGTTTTCACAGAGGCCTGTCAACAAACTCTGTTTGCTCTTGGAAGCTGGAGATTAGGTGGACTACTACTGGCTGAAGCTAGAAAAATCGATTTTTAATTTTTTTTTTTTTTATGAACTCAAGATGAATCTCATCTATGAACTCTGACAAGAAGAAAATGAATATATTTGTTTTGAATATTGGCTCTATTTATTATTTGTTGTAATTGCTATATTCTATGCAATTAGGGGCTGGAATGTTAGAGCCATTTTCTGTGTTGACAATGAGTGTATTATTTTCTTATTAATTTAGATCTTAATATATTCTTTCCATTTATGTATTAAATATTCGGAGAAAAACCTTGATTTACTGCGAGCCACACCTGTGATATAAGGAAGGGGTGGGACTGAGCGTGAGGAGGAAATTGTCTCCAGCAATGAACGGGGAATCGGAACAGTCTTTGACCTCACGTTACACTGATCATTTTGTTTATTTTGTTTGTTTAAATGTATGGGAGCAAATAAATCGGCCAAGGAAGGCAAAGAAATCAGCGCCTACAGAGCTTTATTAGGATGGTTTTTAACGTGTGAGTCAAGAAGCGGATCCCTGTTGACGTGGCACAGTTTTAGATATCCCACAAGAATGGGCCACGACAATGACCATTTTAGTTTTCACTTCATACAGCACTGTAAATTGCATGAAATTATAATAATAATAAAATAAAAGGCTGCGCAGCAGTTTATAATACTTAGGGACAGGGTCCATGGTAATCCCTCAGGAATGCATGCCTGCACTAATGTCATTGGTGAAAGAAGAATCTTGATGGATGATGTCATGTTGAGCTGGGTACGTTTTCTTTTTGTCTTTTTTGAAATGGGAGGCATGAAACGTTATGCTTTGACTTGAAGTTCGCATTGAGTCTCAGGAAAACATATCTGCGTGTAGGATAATAATTGACATCACACACACAGTGTGTGACACAAACACTGTAAGCCAAAACACACTGTACAGCAAGTCACATACATCACAGTCAACCTACATCTGTCACCTTCCAAAGCCCTGTGTGAACAGAGAGCTGCTGGGAGCCATGTCTGCATCTGTGGTGGGAGGGGGGGAGGGGGGGCTGAGTGGGTATGAGTCAGAGTGTGAGTGTATGGGCGCCTACTGTATGTGACTGCAACAGCAAGGCAAAGAGCCATGACAGAGACAGAGAGAAAGTGTGTGTGTTTTATCTAGACAAGGTTTTAGAGTGATGATGATAGGATCAGATTAGGCTGACAGTAGCAACAAGGTCAGCGTACGTCTGAACCCCTCAGCTTTGGCAATCTTGGGATTAAGGTAGAACAGGGATTCACACGCACACACACACAGAAACACACGTGCACACTTTAGTCAATCACCCTATATACTGTATATATATATATATATATAGAGAGACAAGGTCTTTCCACTCCTTCATTCCCAGACATTACATAGAGCGTGGACATGTAACCCCCCCACCCCTTTCTAAATGTTTCAGTTTTCCTGCTATTTAACTAAATCCCATTTCCCCTAACTACCACTTAATGTCTCCCTCGGCCGTACACACACACACACACACACACACACACACACACACACACACACACACACCACACCACACACACACACACACACACACGCGCGCACACACACACACACACACACACACACACACTTACACACTTACACACTTACACACTAAAACCAATCAACCAGCCACCTACATGCACACACACACACACACACACACACACACACACACACACACACACACACACACACACACACACACACACACACACACACACACACACACACACACACCACACACACACACACCCACACACACACACAGACTCTGATTATCGGTCCTGCAGCCCACCCAGAGGAGCGAGCAGTGTACCAAACAGTCGGTCTGTCTCCTAAAATTGTTTTCTCTTCAATCAACTAGCAGGGCCAGTCTGTCATGCAAATGCAGCCCTGGCTTACTTCCTTTGTTGCCTTGACAGATTAGCAAGTGTGTGTGTGTTTGTGTGTGTGTTTGTGTAGGTGAGTGCGGCATCTACAGAGCACGGCTTTCTCCATTTTGTCTTTCCTCCTCGTTTCGGGGAATCCACAGTGTGGAGAATTAACTTGCATGTCTCTGTAGTTTTTCTTCTTCACTCCATCTATGAGATCATCTGGTTCCTCTGTGTTTGTCTTAATCTGTCTCACTCGTTAAACTTAATATTATTGCTTTCAACTAACCTAATACAGTTATATGAAATCTGTTGACATAACACATTTAACTAAAGTCAACGTTTTAGTTTTTTCAGTGCAGTTACGAGCTTGAGAAAGCTTGTAATTCGTGCCCCAATATAGTTTGTTTTCTGCACTTCCTTAAATCTTTATCAGAGAGGGGGCAATGGAAAAGGTAGCATGACAGGATACTACTATGAGAAAACAAATACTGCAATACCTGAATGGCATAAACATAAGCGCAGTACTGCATCTCCAGAGGGACATTTCTCTCTATTAGCCCCCTTGTTTTCTCTCCTCTAACATGTGTTTCCCACTTTGTCTCCCTCTCATCTATCTCACCCCCCCCCTTTCATCCCATTTCCCACTTTCTTCACTTTTCCATTTTTTTTTACCTCTCTCACACCCCTTTCTTTCCTCTTTTGTCGCTCTGTACTCCACTCAGTCATCTATCTGCTCCTCTGAGTCGGAGCATTACAGAGCCGTCAGACTCAATGGTGTCCCAGTCAGCAGCACAGGGCAGGTAATGAATCTCCCCCAGAGACCAGTGACATGGAGCTCTTTTATCACCCGGCTCAGTGGGGGCACACTGGTTAGCATGGAGACCACCATACAGCATGACTTCAACAGAAACCAGACACAGAAACACTAAATGTACGCTCACTGATGTGTTCAAATCGGGTTTAAGAACTATTTCAAATTCCGCCCAAATCTTCAACTAACTACACACTTTAATACAATTCAATTTAGATATAAAAATACGGCAAAAATCGTTGAATAATCAGCGACATAGTGATGATTAACAAGACGAAACTGAAGCATTTTGGCTATATAATGTTGTGCACCGACAGAAATGTTAAGAGAGTAGTGATGGCAGTTTGACACTGAAGCTTCGAACGGAGCTTCAACCCTGGACTTCCTATTCCATAGAAGCAGTGCTTCGAAGCTTGCTTCAAATCACGTGACATATGACGTCCGAAGCATCAACTGCTTCAAATCACATGACATGTGAAGACCGAACCAGCAACTGCTTCATTTCCTGAATGAATCACTTGACTGGTTCACGGTCCATTCACGCGATTCAATGCACTGCCTCGTCTCGATTCTGACAGGTGACAGGTTGAAACCGTTTCAAATTTGAGCGCTTCAACACTTTATGACCGCTCTAAACAATGCGCAATGTGTGGGTTGTTGTCGTAGTTTGCGTTGTTGTTGTTGGTATTGCATTTGAATTATAGTATCATTATAGAGCAAGCCAGGAAGAAAGATAGGTCGTTCTGGCTCGGGAAACACTTCGAAATGTGGAGAAGTTCTGAATAAAAAGACAATTATCAGTAATATAAAAACAGTTCAATGTTTTAAGGAATAGATAGCCCAGTGGGTCGAGCCGGCGGCCCGAATGCGGCGATGTCCTCCGCGCAGCTGGTTCAAAGCCCGGAATGGATGTACTTTTAATCATTGCTTTACAACTTAAATACTTTAATAACTGTTAAAAGGCCGTCTCCTCCCAAAAAAATTTCCAGCACTCTCTATTCTCTTCTCAATAACCCAATACACACAATTATCAATCTGTAATTGCAAATAGAACATGATATTCAGTCTTAGTGTGTGTGTGCATCGAATATTTTTCAAGGCAAAGATACGTTAAACCCACTGCAGCCTTGCACTTCGCCAGGAGAGGTCGCTGTAACTGAAGCTTCGAGAAATTAACCTATTTCCGACACAATTGTCCAAGTGGTTCGATGCTTCATTCAAAGCTTCATTTTGCCATCACTATAAGAGAGTTTCATTTTCATGTTGTTTTATGTTTGTTTTGTCACTCACCATTTACCTCTCATTCCAGGCTTCCTGATTGTCCACCCCTTGTGTGTCTCCTGTGCTCATCAGCACCAGCCCCGCCCCTGATTGTTTTCACCTGTGTCTTGTTGTCGTGTGTTTTTAAATTCCCCAGTCTCCCAGTGTTCATTGTCAGTTCGTCTTGTCTCATGCCTAGGTCAGATCTATGCTCTCCTTGATACTAAGAAGATTTTGTTCCTCACTACGTGAGCGTTTTTCTTTCGTACCCTTATGTCATCTCATTTTGAGATTTGATGGTGTTTATTTTTGTTCACCTACTGAAAATAAAGTATCTTACAAGTACTTTACCTCTGTCTCCTGGGTCATTGCAATTGGGTCCTATATCCTGAGTATCTGAATTCGTAACATAACTATGGATCTGGGACCAAAAATAGAGAGAATCCTATTTCAAATCACTAGTGATGGCGAGATGAAGCCTTAGGAAGCTTTGAAGCTTTCCAGCCAATTGGTTCGCAAAAGGGTTCATCTCATGAGGCTTCATTATGGGCTTCATTTGAACCATCGACTGATTTGAACACAAGCCCCCTGTTGGTCAAAGTGTGTACAACAGGCAGATTGGACATCTCAACAGTGTGCTCTATCTCATACCGAGTTCCCAATGAGTAACACCTTAGAATAACTCTAAACAACCAACATTAAATCATATTTTCATGTTAACAATATTGCTTTTATTCCAGTTGAATGATTGTGATTGAAAAGCCTAAGGAGGCTGGTAAACATTGCAAAGAGGGATTTGTATTCCTTAATAATATTCATAAACTTAACCATGTTGTAGCCTGAGAAAGGCTAAACCATATCAAAGAATACATTTATTAACTACATTATCTCATTTAGCTGTAGCTTTTATAAACAACAAAAAAGACGTATTGTTCAGTCGTTGAACCAGGGACCCTGCGGTTATGAGTCAACTGCTTTCCAGCTGAGCCACAGCACACACACTGAATCTCCCTGACAACACTGGACCATATTTATTCATGTTTTTATTCCTACATTTATTTATGCTTGTATCTATTTATACTTATGACATGTTCCGACCTCTATATAAGTGAGGGTCATCGTGTCACCTGGCCCGGGTACAGGAGGGGTAATATGGTTCTTATTATATATCCATGGGTATTATGAGCGTTGTGGTTCAACCGGGTTCAACCGATCTGAATCGCTTCCTGAAGCAGTCACGTGGTATCGACAGGCAGCGAGGCTTCGTTTGTCATTGATGACGTCACTGGCCCAAAACGATACAAGCTTCACAAAAAGCTTCGGGGATTACTCGACACACGCTCCGAAACCTCGGCGCAATACGTAACATCACTACAAATCACCACTAGGCAAGGCAAGGCAAGTTTATTTATATAGCACTTTTCAACACAATTGAAAGAAAAATGAAAGACATTAAGAAAATGGCATTTAAAATCAGTCATTAAAAAGAAAAGCTAATAAAATAAACATTAAAAGTTACAGTGCAGTTTAAGATATGAATAGTTCAATTAAAAGCAGCGGCAAAAAGAAAAGTCTTTAGTCTGGATTTAAAAGTAGTAAGAGTTGCAGCGGACCTGAAGATTTCTGGGAGTTTGTTCCAGATATTTGGAGCATAATAACTGAATGCTGCTTTACCATGTTTAGTTCTGACTCTGGGGACAGAAAGCTGACCAGTCCCTGAAGACCTGAGAGATCTTGATGGTTCATAATTTAGCAGGAGGTCAGAAATGTATTTTGGGCCTAAACCATTCAGTGCTTTATAAACCAGCAGCAGTATTTTGAAATCTATTCTTTGACACACAGGAAGCCAGTGTAAAGACTTCAGAACAGGAGTAATGTGATCCACTTTCTTAGTGTCAGTGAGGACTCGAGCAGCGGCGTTCTGAATCAGCTGCAGCTTTCTAATATATTTTTTAGTGAGACCTGTAAAGACACCATTGCAGTAGTCGAGTCTACTGACGACCAAATCCTGCTGTGACATTAGTCTTTTAATCCTAGATATGTTCTTTAGGTGATAGTAAGCTGATTTAGTAACTGTTTTAATGTGACTGTTGAAACTCAGGTCAGAGTCCATGACTACACTTAGATTTCTGGCTTTATCTGTTGTTTTGAACATTGCAGACTGAAGCTCAGCGCTAACTTTTAAACATTCTGCCTTGGCTCCAAAAACCATTACCTCAGTTTTATCTTTGTTTAATTGGAGAAAGTTCTGACACATCCAGTCATTGATTTGTTCAATGCACTTACTCAGTGTTTGAATTGGAGCATAGTCTCCTGGTGAAATTGTTACGTACATTTGTGTCATCTGCATAGCTATGCTAACTTATTTTGTTGTTTTTCATTATCTGAGCCAGTGGTAGCATGTAGATGTTAAAGAGAAGAGGCCCCAGGATGGAGCCTTGAGGTACCCCACATGTCATATTTGTCAACTCAGATGTGTATTTACCTATAGAAAAAAAGTTGTTTCTGTCCTTTAAGTAGGATTCAAACCAATTTAGAACTATTCTCAGTTACAGGTTGCTGGCTACAAGCTTCAATTGAAAGTGAAAACGTATGATTCAATATTCTTTATTTCAGGCCTAAATGCTAATAAAGGCTTATGGCCTGAATGGCCTGTTGTGAGTTTAGTGTTTTGGACCCTAAGAAACACTGATGCAGTAATCAATAACAATAGTTCACAGCTCCTCTCTCAGAGGATTTAAAAAATATATATCCCAAACCCCCCCCCGCGCTGGAAGCCGTAGTACTGTAAAAAGCACGACCAATCATTTTAGCCGGCCCGGCTAAAATAACTGGATGGCCTACCTGCCTGTCAGCCTTCCATAGGTGCACAAACTTATTTCGTGCCCTCATTGGTCATGTGCGCGTTCGTGTGTGTTGGAGGAGGGGCTCTGTAAGGAAGTGGCAGATTTTTTACGGCTGTGTATTTTCAAATTCTAGCGCACTCGAGCTGGTTTCTCCAAAATTACCTACCCCACCTTTAATGTTCTGACCTTGGTGAAATCAACAGGGATTCTTTGGGTCAATTTAAACAAAATGTCAAGTTTATGAGCTGAGTGGCTCTACATTGCTGTGCAGTGGGCTGCAAACATGGGAGCAAACCAAAAGGTTAGAAACATTTTAGAGAGCCGTTTTTATTAGGCCAACAGGGGGCCATCCTGTAGCCTGAGATTCAGGTCATTTAATACTTCCATGCTCTAAATTCCACAGTAAAGAAGAGGAGAATAATGCATCACTAACAAGCTATTGGTTTGATAGAACAATTCTTAACCTGTTAAGCCCGAGAGACCCCGGTACCGGGG
This sequence comes from Gymnodraco acuticeps, assembly GCF_902827175.1. Taxonomy (NCBI): domain Eukaryota; kingdom Metazoa; phylum Chordata; class Actinopteri; order Perciformes; family Bathydraconidae; genus Gymnodraco; species Gymnodraco acuticeps. Next base: position 324,582 of record NW_022989764.1, on the reverse strand, counting down.
CCCTCCCGCAACATCTTGCAGGAAACAGTGTCTGAGGGCATCTTAACATTTAAACTCATCTAACTGATCATTTATTTTCAAAAAAAATAATAGAATGCTAACGCTGAGCCTCTGACTTAGCAAAGATCGAAAAATGCTAACAGATTACTGCACCGAAACTCACTCATAAAACCTTATTATTTATCCTTGCTGCACATCCAACACATCGATTCGCATCGTGAGATGACACAGAATCGATGGGTACATACTAGGGCTGTCAGTCGATTAAAATAGTTAATCGCGATTAATCGCAAATTAATCGCACATTTTTTATCTTTTTCTAAATATTTTTCAAGTTTTTAATACTCTTTTCAACATATGAGTGGACAAATATGCTTTATGCTAATGTTTATTATCATTTGAACCATGACAAATATACTCATGGATATTAAACACAACAACCTCTGAACATTACAAATATTCGCCTCAATTCAACCTGGAACCTCTCTCATACAATAATACAATACAAATGGTGTGTGTGTGTGTGTGTGTGTGTGTGTGTGTGTGTGTGTGTGTGTGTGTGTGTGTGTGTGTGTGTGTGTGTGTGTGTGTGTGTGTGGTGTGTGTGTGTGTGTGTGTGTGTGTGTGTGTGTGTGTGTGTGTGTGTGTGTGTGTGTGTGTGTGTGTGTGTGTGTGTGTGTGTGTGTGTGTGTGTGTGTGTGTGTGTGTGTGTGTGTGTGTGTGTGTGTGTGTACGCGCGTGCGTTGGAGCTATGTGCAACTCAAGGCATATGCTCGAACGGGAGCTGCCTGGACGCTGCAATCATGTTTTGTGCACTATCCGTGCTGAGTGTGCTGACTTTTCGTACAATGTCCCACTGTCTGGCTGCCTGCATAAAGTCAAGTGCTCGGCGCAGTTGTGGCGAAATGTAGCTCCTCTGTTTTCATTTAAACAGCTCCTTAGATCCGTTAGCGCAGCTAGCTAGCACCAGATGCTAACAACAACAATGCACGCAAGGTCTCTCTCTCGCTGGCTCGGGCCACACATACACACACCCTCCCGGTCCTCTCAATAGCCAGTCGGTGCCTGCCGGTGACCGTGGAAGTGTGGTCTGCCACAAGCGGATGGTATTTTAAACTCGATGCGCTCTGAAACTACGGGGCGGCCGAGGAAAAAAAATACACATGCGTTAATCGCGTTAAAATAATTAGTGGCGTTACACATTTTTTGCGTTAACTTGACAGCCCTAGTACATACATTATCACTCTATGATAATAATTTGCGACTTTATAAACAAAAACAGACATCAAAACACGTGGCGCTAGGTAGCTAAAAACGCTAACATGGCTTACCTGTGTCGTTGTCTGGTCAAAAGTGGTCTTCAATGGCATTACAATTATAAAAACGCTGCTGAAGTTAATCCATAGGTTAATCCAATGTGTCTGTCCCTTTGAAATGATTTCTGATAATCCATAAGCAATAAACCTGATTTTCCGTTTCCAGATGTCAGAGCGAGAGACAGCTTCACTCTGATGCAAACCTGCATGCGCAAAGCCCCCACCTTTTTTTTTTTTACCATGTGTGTGTGTGGGGAAATTCCCCTTCGATTCTATTGGCTCTAACGGTCAGAAAGAGATGTCAATCACCAAAATCGACCAAGGGGTTCCAGAGAAACGGTAAAACCCCCATTTCCATCCAAATTACCTCAGAGGTGGAGTTTTTGTTGCTAAACGTCTCTAAAAAGGTCAAATGTCACTTGTTTTGCATCAATCTTGATACAGGGTGCTTATTATATGTTGTACTTTGGATTCCTAAAGCTTTTAGTCTACCTTACCATCATCCAAGGGTAGTTTTCACTATAAGTAAAGAATGTTTGGACGGACACTATAATTTACAATTTTTTACTATGTTCAATCTGCATTTTCTTTAAAATAAAAAACATCTATATTGATTCTGACTTTTCTACATCCAACTCACAGGTTTATCATTACTTTGAGAAAAAAGATTATTAATTTAACCCTTTTAGAAGGGAAGATCTGGTCATTTGTTCTGGGAATGTCATTTTCGAGCCTGAGACCTGAAAAACAGGCTCAGGGCTTATATTAGTGCAGTGGCTACTTTTGTTCACGGGAAAATTGATACACAGACAGGGTTCTTTTACTATGGGACTTTTTTATGCTTGGCGCACAAAAACAAGCAGCCCTACTCAGACATTTTTTAAATGGTCGAATGCAAATTAGCATGTCAAAGTTCACAATTGAACACTATGGGAAGGCAACACAGATTCACTGCAATTCCATTTAAAGCATTGAAGCCAGGACTGGTGTCCTGAATGATGAACATCTGTTACAGCTGTGAGCTGATACACAGGTCGAGATGGACTTCTACCCTCAGGAGGTTGTGTGAGTAGAAGCTGGTGAGGTTGTCTGGAGGTCAGAGTTCAGGTGAGTTGTTGTTCCATGTATCTGGACTGAACTCCCAATGCAGAGGGCAGACTGCCCCCCCCGTCAAGCCTAGTTTCAAGGCGACTCTGTCGTCCGGTGATCTAACCGCCTTCTGGAAAAGCTTCACAAGTACGTCGGTACGCAAATGCGCTTTGTGACACAAGAGACGGTACGCATTTCGGATTGTTGCAGCGCATGCGTACTTGCTTACCAGTTATGTGCACCCCTATTGTCATTAGCACAGTAGCTACAGTGTAGATATGGCAATGAAAAACTTAAAGGGGACCTATCATGCAAAATGCACTTTGTGATGTCTTTTATACATAAATATGTGTCCCCTGTGCGTCGGGGAACTCACGCAGCGTCAGAAAATAAAACCCTCTCTCTTTTCCTCCGTACCCAAATCTTTTAAAAACCGGGGTACAACGAGCGGATACAGATTCCATCCGAACTGACGTCAAATCGGCAGCAGACCCACAGAAAATTGCTAACAGAAACAATGCCTGACGTGTTTTGGACGTAATCTCGTCTTTGTTTACATTAGCAAGCCTCGCTAACACTCAGAGTACTGAAGAGCACATGTGTTTAAAAAGCAGGAAATAAAAAAAGGAACTCACCTTGTGATAAACCTGCAAGAGAAAAAGCATTTGAGCTCCATACTGTTTCAGAAATAATCCTTGACGTGGTTTAAACAGGATGGCGTTTTATCACAGCAGAATTTACCTTTATCTCCGGTAGAATTCTGATCAGGCATTAGCTCCGCCTCCTCTTTTTTTCTTTTTCAAGCTAAGGACCCAAAATCCGCGTTTCTCTAACAGGGCTGCAAAAGAGGGGTATGAGCAGTATGAGGCATGGCTACAATGGGGGAACTGTTTGGTATTTTAAGCAAAAAACTTCACAGACATGTTTACCTATGTGTATAGGTACTATATGGCCCTTCCAATATAGCATAATAGGTCCACTTTAAGTCACAGGCTCCTCCAACAGTGCAACATATATATAGGACATAGAACAAATATAACAGATACAATTGTGAAAGAGAATCTTTTGAAATGTGACCCCTTAATGTGAGTACAGAGTCACACAAGTTATTCACCTTGTTTAACTAATGTCTATACAGTATCTCTATACTTCCTCAACTCTATTCCCCCCTGTCCTATATGTATTCTGTTCCTTCCTAGGTCATTGTCTTCTACAGAAGTGGGAAGTACTGAAGAACAAATACTTTGAGCATTTTTCTGGTATCATTACATACTCCTCTAATTATTTTGCTGACAACTTTTTAATTCTTTTTACTCATTATTATTTAGTCATTGTGCTCCTATTTCAACCTAATGTCATACAGAAAACAATCAGTGCACGGATGAAAATGGCAATGACAGTATTAAGATTTGAAATAGAAGTTCTTTAATGTTCCAGTAATAAAGTGAAGTCCAGTTACCAGCTTGACTCTATACAATGTTTTGGTAGTAATGGCTACTTTTTACTTAAGTACATTTCAAAGCCCATACTTCTTCACTTTGACTTAAGTAAGGAAGTTTAGTCATTCATTTTTAAACACAAGTATCTGTACTTCTATTTGAGAGAAGTACTTTTACCATCTCTGCTCTTCTATTCTATCCTCTTTCTGCTCCTTCTCCGTCCTTCCTCCCATCCTGCCCCCAACCCCCATCTCCCCCCTCGCGCTGCCTCTCTGCTGGCACAGTTAACAATGCTTACTCATGGTGGATAGCAGAGCCTCGCTGCCCTCCCTGTCTGCTCTCCCTGTAGTGTGTGTGTGTGTGTGTGTGTGTGTGTGTGTGTGTGTGTGTGTGTGTGTGTGTGTGTGTGTGTGTGTGTGTGTGTGTGTGTGTGTGTGTGTGTGTGTGTGTGTGTGTGTGGCCGGCCATGTGTGTGCATATGCATGTCTCACAGATTGGTACGAGGGCAATGCGTCACACCTTCTCGTGTGAAATGAGTGATGAATAAATGACTGTATAATTCAATCTGAGCCCGGTCAATATGCAGAGGCTGAATATTAAAAAGCCTGTAAGCTCCTCTGTCAGAGTGGAGCCATTAGCAGGGGAGGAGAGGAGAGCACTGCTGGACATATTGGACATACCTCAGGAGTCAGGTCATTGTGTGTGTGTGTGTGTGTGTGTGTATGTGTGTGTGTGTGTGTGTGTGTGTGTGTGTGTGTGTGGTGTGTGTGTGTGTGTGTGTGTGTGTGTGTGTGTGTGTGTGTGTGTGGTGTGTGTGTGTGTGTGTGTGTGTGTGTGTGTGTGTGTGTGTGAGAGAGGCCGTCTAGCTCACAACTCATACTTGGTCTTACAAACAATATCAGAATCTCACATGTACACCACCAGACTCTTTCACACACAGTATCATACCGTCTTTATCGTACTGTCATTCCTTCCTTCATTTACTATCATACTATCATACATAAATAACTATTCTCTCTCACACACAAAAACAAAATCTCTTAAACGCGTACACACACCACTATCGTCTTTCACAAACAACTATAATCTAATGGAACATTATAATAGTGAATGTGAAAGAGGATAGTAGTATGTGTGTAATCGGTTAAAAAATGTATGTGAGACAGAATAATAACCTATATAAGAGGGAATAGTATTTCATGTTAATAACAATAGTCATATATGTAAAACAGAATAGCAGTGAATGAAAGGCCGAATAATAGCTTATATAAGAGGTAATAATAGTTAATGTGAATGACTATATAGGTAGCCTATATGTATAAAACTGAATGATAGGGTGTGTGCATACGAATAGTTATGAGTAGGGATGGGTATCGAGAACTGGTACTAAGTCAGTACCGGTACCTGATTGGACGGTATTGGTATACCGATAAGCCGCTGGAAAAACGGTGCTGCTATCGGTATATGAATTACACTACTTCCTTAGTTTAAACAATTCTGGTTGGTTGGGAACCCTCATTCCGTGTGACGTATCCGGCTTGAGTACCACTGATTGGCCACTGTGAATGCCACTCGTCATCTCTCCTAACAGCGCTCTTATTACTGTGAGACTCCCGGGGGCAGACCATAGGGTCAGACGCAACATCTTGCTAGAAACAGCGTCTCAAGGCTTCTTAACATTTAACAACCTAATGATGCATACCCACTTAACGGAAAAAAATCAGCTAACAGACGATATTAACCATTTTACATACACGGAACAGAAGTCCAACACCAAGAGTCTAAATCAACACTTAGCAAAATGGGCTAATGGGGCTAACGGCTACTTTAGCACATAACTGGAAAAAGCGATATTTTCTACGTCATTTTATCTGCACAAACAACATATCACATGCAATCTGATTCCATTGGTGTAAGTCTCATCACTGTACGACCAAAACTCACTGAACTAGCAGCCAGGAAAGAGCAAGAAAACATCTTCACTTTACGTAGCCATGATGATAGTTATGTCTTACCTTATCAAAAGTTCTGTTTAAGGGCATAAAAACAGTTAATTTACCGCCCCCCTTCCAGAGACACACTGTCAAACACACTCATACCTGCTTGGTATGACATTGAAAAAGTTACATTAAATAATAAATTACAATAAAATGACTGTTGTTTAATCTTCACATCTTGTAATCATGTCTATAATTTTGAGCACCAAATTATTGAAAAGTATCGATAAGAGTATCGAAAAATACCGGTATCGATAAGCAGTATCGGTATCGATAAAATCCTAACGATACCCATCCCTAGTTATGAGTGTGAGAGAGTATGATTGAAAAGGAAGTGAGTTTGATTGAAAAGGAAGTTGGACTAAATTCTCAGTTCCTGATTGACTCTACATTTTTCGTTTGACGGACACCGCTCAAGAAAGGCAGTAGAATGCTACTAATTTTCCCTATGCAACCTGAAGAGTAAAAGGGTCAAGTGAAGCGCGTCAGAAAGCAATGACTGTAAGTGAAAGCTTTACACTTACACTGTAAGGATTAGCAACATGTATTGTGTTTATGTGATGACATTTGGAGATGTTTAAACTCAATGAGAAAATGCGTTAGCATTCGCACTAGCGTTAGCATACACGCTAGCGTTAGCCGTACTAGCCTGTATACATGCTTATTGCACAGCTAGTGTAAATAACCCCATTTGTGTTTTGTGAGACTGAAAGGGATGTTGCATTGTTTTTGTTGCTTTCGTTGCAGTTTTATATACGTCTTAAATGTAATGTTAGGTTAAGTTCCTGTTTTATCTGGATGCTTTTATTTTGAAGGCGAGTTTACGCTGTTGACAGGAAGTTGTTGTTGCTATGGAAACAACATGACGGCGAAAAAAAATATCTTCTACATATAAAGACGGAGAAAGTAAAGAATAAAGTGTATGTTTAAATGTTAGCACCCCCCGAAGAGGCACAAGGTTGGTATTTACTATAATATACAATTGTAGGTTGTGTCCTAATTCGTTTATAAGCTGTTTTGTAGCTTTGCTGTTTGTTTACAGTTAACTTTTGGTAGTATGCTAAAGTGATTATAATACGGATTAAGCCTAGATTTGTTATTGTTGTGTCTTTATAGCTCTTACGCTCTTCATATCATCAGTAAAGTGTGCGACCATATTTCAGAGGGATATGCTACAGCGAGCATTAGCTATATTTACATTGTTTACACTTAGTGGTCCTAAGTGTTAATCTGTGTATGTTACCCTTGCATGTATGAGATCAATAAGTGCCTTGTAACTTCTTTTTTTATAGTTTCACTCCGTTTGAATGTCAGTAGACTGCAAATAATTCAATAAAGGAGCATGGCTGCTCATTCCCTGGCTCTCAAAAGAGTTTGGCTGGCTGTTTAATCTATGTTCACACTGAGACAGTACAACACATAGAGAGAACAGTACACCTATTGTGTAAGTACGTACAAGCAGGTCCCACAGTCAGTGGCGTAGCTGTGGGTGGGCCCGGGTGGGCCTGGGCCCACCCACATGCACGTCTGGCCCACCCACAGCCAATCAGCGCTTCATAGCGCAGAGCCGGGAAGCCCAGAAGGAAGTGCCACAAACTGCAGTTCATCTAGTGGCCGACAGGGGATGGATGCAAAAAGGAGCAATTCCCATAGACCCCCATGTTAAAATGCCCAACTTTACAGCAGAAATAAACATGTTTCTAGCCTGGATCCAATTAAACTTATTCTGGATATAGTTAGATTCCACCTTCATGACAATGGAATAGGGAGTGCATTTTTTTACCGTGAGTTTTTATAGTAAGTAAAGTAACTTTTGCCGTGAGTGAATGAAAGTATTATTTCTTCTTGAGGTCTGCAGTTTAGCGTGTACACATTTGCTGAATATGAAAACACTCAGTGTGTGCCCACTGTGCGACTGTCAAGGATAAACAACCTGTGGCCCCCGATATATGTAGTATGTATTATTGCTACACAAACATTACATTACAGTTTAAGTGTCGCCAACTCCGTTTCTAATATGCAAAAAGACAGCAAAATGCGTCTGATTATTTTTAGTATTTTAGATCTTTCCAATCCAGTCGAGAGATCTCTCTCCCCCGTCTGTTTGCGAGGGGGCGGGGCAGTTTACACACACGCAGCTGCTACATGCAGCAACTGAGGTTACCTAACTGTAACCCAGCTTCTATGAGTATTGGCGCAGCCCTCTAAGGCTATCGCTATTGGGTTTACCCTTCTGCGCCCCCGCGCAGTACTGAAACACTTGTAGTCCACGCCCACCCGCTAGGTGGGCCCCACCCTCGGGCCACCTTCCGGTATAAATAGGGAGGTTGCCCGGTGATCTGCTCCCATACAATATAACTTTTCTTCAGCTATTCGTAGAGCCAGTGGGGCCCAGCGCTTAGAGGGCTGCGCCAATACTCATAGAAGCTGGGTTACAGTAGGTAACCTCAGTTCTATTTTGTATATGGCTTCGCCCTCTAAGGCTATCGCTATTGGGTTAAGGGCGAAGCATGATGTAGTCTGCGCCCACTGGGTCCGTCCAGCACTAGAAGCACAGACACACCTGCTCAATAACACCCCCCTGCCTGTTGTGCCATGCGTAATGGCACCTCCCCGTCCCTGGAACATAGCAAACATACCTGTTTTCCTGACGGGGTGAAGGCTGGGAACAATACATACCGACCGCTGTGAGAAGTAGAGACGAAGGTCCCACCTTATCCTGCGATATTTAGAGGGGAAACAGCCGCTCTCTCCGTGCCAGCCAGGTAGGAGAGCGCTCAGCTGGATCCCTGACGTTACTCCCTCTAATCACACACTTCGTACAAAGTGTATTAGAGGAAGGGGAACATCCCTCTCCTACTAGGGGAAAAAGGCCGCTCTCTGTGTGCCGAGAGGCAGGAGAGAGGCGCTCAGCTGGCTCCCTGACCTCACTCACTCTGACAGGACACCCAGTACAGGGTGCGTCATAGACGAAAGGGAAACATCCCTCAAATAAAATTGAATAAATGAACAGGGGGAAGACCAAGATGCAGCCGTGCAAATATCTTCCACTGACATTCCTCCGCTCAACGCCGTGGAGGAGGAAATTCCTCTGGTTGAGTGCGCTTTGATATTCTCCGGGGGCTCCACCCCCGATGAGACATACGCCTGTGACACCGCCTCACACAGCCAGTGTGACAGCCGTTGTGTAGACAGAGGTTGCCCGATCGAGCGCTCTCTGTAATGCACAAACAGGCGCTGAGAACGGCGCACTGCCGCTGTGCGCGCCACATAGCAGGCCAGCGCGCGCACCGGGCAGAGGAGATGAGATGTGGTTTCTTCCTCCGATTTATGAGGAGGCAGAAAAAACCCGTCCAAGGTGATCCCTCTTGATCTAAAAGAGCTAGTGATGATCTTTGGCATAAAGGCTGGGTTAGGACGTAACACAGCCGAACTGCCATCCCCCTGGATCCGGAGGCATGACGGTGCCACAGAGAGAGCGGATAAATCACTCACCCTTTTCGCCGATGTTAGAGCCAAAAGCAGTACTACTTTGGCTGATAACATGTTGAGGGGAACCTCCTCTAAAGGTTCAAATGGGGCTTTGCATAGTGCTCGTAACACCAAAGCCAAATCCCACTGAGGCGCCAGTGCGCGTGACACCGGTCTGAGTCTTCGTACCCCTTGCAGAAACCGTTTCGTCAGGGGGTGACTGAACAACGTCCCTGTTCCGAAACCCACATGACAAGATGATATGGCAGCCGCATACACCTTGATTGTGCTGTGCGCCAAATTCCTGTCCAACAACAGCTGGAGGAATGACAGCACGTCAGGCAGGGGGCACGTAATGGGGTCCAGGCTTCTCCCTACACACCAACGCTGGAACGCTGCCCACTTGGCTGTGTAGGACGCTCTGGTAGACGCGGCCCTGGCTCCCTGAATGGTGCGTACAACATCTTGCGAGAGACCCCAGCTCTCTAAGTGTTCCCGCTCAGGGGCCATGCCCATAAGGGCTGGCCTATCACTGGGTGACTGTAGATCACTCCCTCCACCTGTGAGAGAGCGTCCCCCCGCCACGGAATCTCCCACGGCCTGCCTGACAGCGTACGCTGTAGGCATGGAAACCAGGAAGCTCCCGTACGTTCCGGGGCTATCAGGATCACTGACAGCCGCTCTTCCTGCACTCGGTCCAGGAACCGCGGAATCAGCGGGACTGGTGGGAAGGCATACAGCAGTCCCCTGGGCCATGGCCGATGTGCGAACGCGTCCACCCCCAGGGGTGGGTGGTCCCGTGCTGACAGGGAGAACCAGAGCTCGCATTGCGCGTTCCCGCGTGCGGCGAACAGATCCACCTCCGCTTTCCCGAACTGGCTCCAAACCTGGGCAATCAGTTCGGGATGGAGGCTCCAGTCCCCCTGGCGAGGACCTCCTCTGGACATGAGGTCTGCCCCTTTGTTCAGCTCTCCGGGCACATACAGTGCTCTGATGGAGAGCACGTGTGCGCGCGCCCAGATCAACAGCCGTCTGGCTGTGTTCAGGAGCTGCACTGAGCGTACACCCCCCTGGCGATTGATGTAGGCCGCCGCGGCTTTGTTGTCTGTGCGAATCAACACATGCTGATTCTGCAGCAACGGGGCAAAATGCTGAATTACTCTCCGTACGGAGATCAATTCCAGCACATTTATGTGGAAAGACATGTGAGCCGGCCACTGTCCTCCCACTGCCTGCGACATGCACGTTCCTCCCCACCCTGAGAGAGATGCGTCTGTGAACACCGAGATGTGTGACGTAACTCTGCCCAGGGGAACCCCCTCTGACAGGACGTGGGGACTTTTCCAGTATGTTAAGTCTGAACCCACGGACAGAGGGATGACCACCATGCGCATCTTCTGTCGAATGGGGTCGATGCGGAGGCTGATGAACCACCTCTGCAGTCTCCTCATGTGTAGGAGACCCAGGGGCATCACCACGTGACTTGCTGCCATCATGCCGAGCAGCCGCATCACGGAGAGTGACGTCACCACGCTGCGTGGTATGACACGTTGAAGGAGAGCTGTCAGCGTTTCCACTCTCTGCCGTGAGAGTCGTGCTCTCATGCGGGCTGAGTTCAATTCCACCCCCAGGTAAACAATACTCTGGGCTGGAACAGGACAGCTCTTTTCCCAGTTGATCATGAAACCCAGCTTTGACAGATGCGATATGAGTTGTACCGTCTGTAAAGCCGCCTCCTCCTTGGAACGAGCCAGCAGCAGCAGGTCGTCCAGGTAAAATAGTACTCTCATTCCTCCTCTGTGTAGCGGCTGCAGCGCCGTCTCTACACACTTTGAAAAAGTACGAGGAGCCAGGGAATAGCCGAACGGCAGACGGTTGTACTGGTACGCTATTCCCTGGAATGAAAACCGCAGGAATTTCCTGTGTTTCGGAATGATGGGCACATGGAAGTAAGCATCCTTCAGGTCTATAGAGGTGAACCAATCTCCCTGGTGAACACACTCTAGCACCTTTTTGACCGTCAGCATGTGAAAAGGTCTTTTCATTATTGCCTCGTTGAAAACTGACAGGTCGAGGATGGGTCTCATTCCCCCTGTCTTTTCGGGATAAGAAAATAGCGGGAGTAATACCCCTGATTTTCTTCCTCCTGGGGAACCCTGGAAATAGCCTCTTTCAACAGGAGTTCCCGTAGCTCTGCTTGGAGCGCAAGACACTGTTCTCGGGATGTTAGGCATATCACCTGTATCCCGTTGAACTGTGGGGGGGGGGGGAGGCGAACTGCAGGGTGTACCCTCTGCTGATCAGCCTGTGCATCCATCCGTCCATCAAACACAGGCGCTGCCACGCCGAGAAACACTCTGACAGCGGGCGCGCCTGTTCGAGATGTGTTGTGGTTGTCATGACGACGAGCCACTCCAAAGCCCTCGCCGCCGCTGCCCATGAGGCAACCCAAGGTGGGCCTAGAGCGAAAGGGCTGTGCGGAGGCCTCCACACGCTGCGTATCACTCCGCCTCGCATCATGAGACGTGTACACGCTCAGAGGATGGATGGAGGTGTGTGCAGTAATATCCACATGAGGCGTTAACACTGCGCTCATGGGCTTATTATGACCGTGTATAGGTGGCGTATCTCGGACAGAAGAATGCCGCGAGGTCTGTGGTTTAATAACCGAAGAGTCATAACCATCAGAAGCCTGTCGCGAACCATGCCGCCTACTAATCATCAGATTGGAGGCAGTTGTTGTACTTATTGTGCTCCGCAGCTTATTAATCGATAGATTAAATAGCGCAGGCTTTTGTACCGAACCCGGCTGGCTATTAACCGACAGGTCATAGGCAGCTCCCAGGGTGGGGGATATGTGACACACATTTGTAACTGATGACTCAGACCACATGTTAGGAAATAAACGACTTTTATTTCGATCACACTCCCCCCCAAACCGTCAAGTCCGGCTTTGTTTTTTCGGCGGCTCTCGTGGAGTAGACGCCGAACGGGAGTACCTCACTCCCTTCTTACCCCCCTCTGGTGGGGGCCCGTAGGTGCGGGTCGGTGCCCCGGCCGCCGCTGACGGACGCCTCGGCTGCTGTTGCTGCTGGTGTCTGTCCGTCTGCCGCTGTGGCCGGGTTGGCTGCTGCTGCTGCCGCTGGCTGGAGCCAGCCGACGTGCTGGCGGATGTCCTCCGCCTGCTCCGAAGCCGCCTTCATGGAATCAACCATGGCCAGGAACTGGGGCCCGAACAGCCCGTCCGAGCTGATCGGAGTGTCCAGTAAGACCTTCCTGGCTGGCTCTGTGACCGCTGCCTGCTGTAACCAGAGGTGACGCTGGATCTGTGTCATCCAGGCCGTAATCCTCGCCTGGGACACCGCCACGGCTGCGCACAGCGTGAGCGCCGTGCTGGCCGCCTTAGCGATCTCCTCCGCCTCCTCTGGAGCCACGGTGGTGGATCGCTCGACCAACGTCACCACCGAGTTGGTCAGCAAAGCGATATTGTTTGCCGCTGCCGACGCCTGGAACGCACACTGGTGTGCCCGGTCAGCCTGGCGGGCGACATACTGGCCCTTGGGGTCGGTCAACATAGGGCGCCGTCCGGCGACCAAGTTGGCCTGTCTCACCCCGAAAAATGCCGTTAAGCTCGGTTCCAGAGCGGGGGTGGTTGGGAAAACCTCATCTGTGAACCCCTCCACCTTGGTGAAGGGGACAAAGGTGGCCACCGGAGCCCTCAAGCTCCTCGGGTTCGCCGCTGCACCTTCCTGATAACGCCTAATGGCGGGGAAGCGCGGCCAGATCGGATCACTCCTGCCCGTCTGCACCCGGGAAAACACGCCCGCCATGTCGTCCAGAGCCACCCTCTCCCGTACTCGTGGAACGGGGAGACCTCTACATGCTGCTGCCTTGCCGATTATTTCCGGCAGCTCCAGCATGATGCCTCCCAATGCTGGTAGCGCCGTGGCCACGGAGAAGGGGACCACGTGCTCCACTGCCACCTCTGACTCTCGCTCCGATCCCGTCTCCCCCGTCCGGGGAAGAGGGGGAAGGGGAGAGCTGCATGGTGAGCCCTGGAGGGAGGCGGGGAAGGAGTCGTCCGACTCCTGCCCCCCACTCGCCTCCATAAACAGGCTGTCCTGGATGGGCTCCTGCCCACCCCATACGTCTTCCTCCCCCGCAGCAACTAGAGCGTCCGCCCTTCGCTTCCTGTCGGATGAAGGAAGACGCACACAGTGAGGACATGCGACCTGCTGGCTGAGAGCCGCGTCCGCGTGCTCTGGCCCCAGACAGGCTGCGCATATCGGATGTAAATCATAGCTCATAATGTAGCCCGTATTGCACGAAGGGCACATACGGACACACTCTTTATTGCTCATGATGTTGCTTTCTCGTGCTTCAGTAAACTGCTGGTTACTGAAGAAAAGAGGGAGCAGATCACCGGGCAACCTCCCTATTTATACCGGAAGGTGGCCCGAGGGTGGGGCCCACCTAGCGGGTGGGCGTGGACTACAAGTGTTTCAGTACTGCGCGGGGGCGCAGAAGGGTAAACCCAATAGCGATAGCCTTAGAGGGCGAAGCCGTATACGAAATAGAACACACACACACGGAGGAGATGGCGGAGAGAACGCGCTCCGAGGTGTGGTTAAACTATAGCCGTGTCAATGTGGACAATGCTCGTTGCCAATAGTGCAATAAGAGTTTAGCATGTAAGGGCGGTAGCACGAGCAATTTGTCTAAACATTTAGCAAACGTGCTCCACATTCAGACGGAGAAATGCACCGGGTTCGACTGTGTTTCTAGTAGCTCTGTAGCCCCATCCACGAGTAACGTTTCCACGTCAGGTGTTATGTATGCTAGCAGCAACACACAGAGTTAACTACATGATACAAGCATGGGTTAATGATTAGAGGTAACTGAGTTATTTATTTTGTTAAAGTTTCAGCTATTCTGTTCACAGTTCTGTAATCACATTATTTAATACGATTTGTTAAAACATTGTTGTTTCTTTTGATGTGAAATATTATGCATTTCATTGAAATAAAAAGCAATGTTAGTTTTGTTCACAATTTGTTTAGTTAGTTTACCTTATTTTTTTCTCCAAAAGAACCGATAAAAGTACCGTTAAAGGACCGGATCGATAAGACATAGAAATACTTTATTGTCATTTCAACAAGACACAGAGTGTACTGTTAAAACGAAATTGCGTTGTACTGGCTTACAGGAACAGGATAATATAAAAACTTGCTAAAATTGTACATATAAATAAATAATAGTGACGTGGTGCTGATAAAATTAAAGATAAAGTGTGCGTTTAAAATATAAAGACTTACTATACATATAAATAAAATAGACATACTATATAACAAATATGTGCTCTTTACACAGCGTAATGTAATCTCTGTGTCACTGGTCTACTTGCTGTTCAGCAGTCTGATGGCATGGGGGAAAAGCTATTGCAGAATCTGGCTGTTCTGCTCTTAATGCTGCGGAACCTCTTGCCGGAGGGCAGCAGGGAGAACAGAGCATGGTGAGGATGAGTGGGATCTTTCAACATGTTCTGGGCTTTTGTCAGGCAGCGTTTCTGAGCGGTGTCTCTGATGGGAGGGAGAGAAACTCCGATGATCTTCTCTGCTGTCCTGACCACTCTCTGCAGAGACTTCCAGTCTTTGGCGTTGCAGTCTCTCGACCAGATGGAGATGCCGCTGGTCAGCACGCTCTCTATGGTTCCTCTGTAGAACGTATTGAGGATGGGAGGGGGGAGCTGTGCAGGAAGTGTAGGCGCTGCTGTGCCTTCTTACATAGTGATGTAGTGTGAGTGGACCAGGTCAGACTGCTTGTGATATGCACCCCCAGGAACTTGGTGCTGTCTGTAGTCTTCACTGCTGTGCCGTTGATGTGGAGTGGTGGGTGACAGTGCTTTTTGTTCCTGAAGTCGACAATGATCTCTTTTGTTTTATCGACATTCAGGATCAGGTTGTTGGTGTTACACCAGTCTGTCAGATGTTTCACCTCCTCCCTGTAGGCCTGTTCGTTGTTGTCCCTGATGAGTCCCACCACTGTTGTATCGTCCGCGTACTTTATGATGTGGTTGGTACTGAACCTGGAGCATAAGCATAAGCGCTATCGATAAAAGTAGTAGTACCGTTGTGTACCCTATGTGGATGTCAGTTATACACACATTCTGAGGCCGCCGTGCCTATGTTTTTTGTTTTCACTGCTAATTTATGCTTATGTTCTATTAGTGCATTAAAAAATCATTAAAATCATTAATGAAGTTTCAGCTCAGACCCCACGCTTAATATGTCTCCCCCTGGCCCACCTACATTTCTCCAGGCCCACCCACACAATAATTCCTGGCTACGCCACTGCCCACAGTATGATCACAAATACATTAACTATGTTAAAAATCTGTTTTTATTAAAAAGTACAGGCTGCATGTGTGTTCTCAGCCTTGGAGAAACTTGACATGTTTTGGTATGTGTCTGAACCTCTCTTTAGAATAGGGAACCTGTTCAGGTCAATTAGAGTCAAACTATAGCTTATTGGTTATGAGCAAGACTTCACTTTAAAATAGAGAACATATTCTTAGATAGAAATACCTAATTTTGAGCTATTTAGACTTAATTAACACTTTCATGTCTTGTTACATAAGAATAGATCATATTTGTTAAGTGTTATTATGAGAGAATTACTATTCTTGTGGTACTACTGCCTTATTAGGCCCATATTGAGCAGAGCATATTAAGACCAAAACTCATCTACAACAACTTCCTTACTTGCAATAAATAAGCACCAATTATACCTCATTCACACCAACGCAACTCCGGTTCAAGCTCCGTGCTAGAGCTTTTTAGGTTCAGAACCAGTTCTTCGGTTTAGCTCTGGCTCTTTTCACACCGCCCAGAGTCCGACTGGTAATGCGTCGTTGCGTCATCGTTTGTGTCATGACGTAACCGTGTGCGTGCCTGCTTCATAAAGCCAAACCGCGTGGATGAAATCAGTTGCATTCATTTCTTATGGCTCTATCTGCAGCTTTTCCAGAGTCTTTTCTGTGGTTTAGTTATATTCTTATAAAAAAGTGTACTCGTGTCAATAAAGGTTTTTTTAAAACACAACTGCTTCCGAGGTCGGTCTTATTTCTTAAGGTGGACTGAACCATGAGTGTGGAGTAACGTTGTATCTTTCATTTAAGGCGAGACACGGCAGGCAAAAACATCGTTTTTCAAGTACAGGTCAATTTTGAGATTTTGTGCTATTTTGATTCCATAACATGTTTTCTTTCAGGGTTTTGGAAGGAAAACGTACAAAATACACATTTAAGTGTTTATTTTACTATAGTTTGTCTATTTGCGTCTGTAGATTTCTCCTAAATTCACCAAAAGTTAGCATTCTAACATAACATAAAGTACGGCGACCGCTGTGTGCACCATGTCAACAGAGGTATCGCTGGAAAGCTGTGTCTCTCCTGCACAATCTCATCGGATCCAAATATGGTCATTTCCTTTGTATCAGCAACCAATCGTGAAAGCACAAAGGGGTCTTAAACCAAGAAACGAAATCTCATTGGCTGGTGTCAATTTATGACAACGTGATTCGTTCAGATGCGTCACGCATGTGCTAAAACACTTCCTGGTTAGCTTTCAGCTAGAAATTGAAATCTCAAAATGCAAAAAGAACGGCGAAAAAAACGCTCACAGAGAAGACGACAACAATTGTCACTTGCACGAAGGTGCAAGGTTATAAAAAAAAAAATGACCCTGAACATGAAATACCTTCACGGAGTGCGTCGATGCGCAAACTGTCATCCAAAGAACAGGAGGGTTTAGCTAGCGCCTCACTGCAATCTTTAAAGGTCCTTTTCTCAAAATGAGTTTTTTCTCCTACTCTACTCGAAATTTCAACTTCAGTAGCACGTAGATACACCAAACCTTCCAGTTATATTCCTATCAATATTATTATTATGAAGGCTTTTACAGAAGGGTTTGTCCATATATCATTCATAGCCTGAATTATACAACATTATATACCTAAAAACATGGCGAAAATGGATATTTTAGGGCTGTTGACAGTATTTTCTGATTTATGGAGTGATAAAAAGAGATATCCAATATCCCTTCTGTAAAAGCCTTAGATACTAATATGACTACAAAATGAAACAAGAATTTTGAATCTGGCTATATCCAAAGTTCAGATTTCGATTCCTGAAATGTGTTAAAATATGTGCATATTTAATGAGATAATGGATAATTTGCATATTTAAACATGCTATTTCAGAAAACTTGTAATACAAAAGACAATTGCCTTATTGTAAGTAATTAACTGGAGAAATGTCTAGCTGATACCTTTAAGTTAAAAAAATTACCCTATTCACCTGGGGTGTCTCGCCTTAAATGAACTGTAACCTTCACCCAGGTATGTAACAGCTGTTCTCAAATGAACACGTGAAATAAAGTTTAATATTTATAGTTTCATAGATTTATAATGAGTTATAATGAGAGGTGATCAACGTGAATGCTCAGGTTCCCCCTTAACACGCAGACACGTTGCTTCACCATGAGCAGAAACCTTTATACAGTCTATGGCAGAAACACTGAAACTCTGAAACTCTTGTTAAGTTTCTCCATCGTTGTGTACAAACTGGATAAAATGCGGGCTTCTTGTTGTTGTTTAGGAGTTGATCTGTCTCTGCCCCCGCCTCGACGTAAGCGTGACGTATGTGGTGCTTTTGCTCTGGCCGGACAATTTTTTGGTGCTTGAAACGAACCGGATTCCGGAGCTAAGAGGCTGCTCCGCTGCGGTGTGAAGAGGAAAACCCGGTGCTTTTCAAGCTCCAGCTCCGAACCGGCCCTGAAACACCGTTGGTGTGAATGAGGCATTAGGGGGTTATTGAGGAAAAACTCTCAACTAATGGCTTATTACTTGTAGAATATGGTCATGTAGAATAAGGCATTAAGTGTTTTATAATGACTAATAAAGAGCCAATATACTGCTAATAAACAACTAGTTGATGGTGAATTTGTGTACCTTAATATAAAGTGTTACCAAAAGTTCTTATTGCAGCTCAAATGTAGCTAGCAGTGCTCTGAGCAGCTTCAGGCTTTGTTTTCAAGGCTGTAAACCAGCCAAGGAATGCATATTTAAACTGGCTTCCTGTTTGATCAACCTGACTTCCTTTTAAAGTATACTCTCTCTCAACCAGTACAATGTCCTCTCACATAA
The DNA here is from genome assembly GCF_902827175.1 of Gymnodraco acuticeps. Taxonomy (NCBI): domain Eukaryota; kingdom Metazoa; phylum Chordata; class Actinopteri; order Perciformes; family Bathydraconidae; genus Gymnodraco; species Gymnodraco acuticeps. The sequence goes on along the minus strand of NW_022989764.1, from coordinate 306,066 downwards.
ACTGTCATAAGGTCTCAAAAACACAAGCATTGTCTTTCATTCTCTCTCACACACACTACTATACCCTTATACATACTACAATTCCTCTCTCACATACAAAGTTTTCTATCTTGCATACACTAGAGTATTATATTGTAGTATGATGTTGTCTGTAAGTGGGAATAATAGTGATTCTAACAAAGTACAGTTTGGAATGTAAGTAAGTTTGATTTATGGCCCAGACAAAAGTGTGTGAAAGAGAGTATGATTGTGCATGTAAAAGTGTTTATCAATATGTATAAAAGAGTTTAATGGTGTATGTGTGAGATTCTGATATTGTTTGTAAGACCAAGTATGAGTTGTAAGCTAGACGGCCTCTCATATATGTGTGTGCGCAGTCCGTGGGGCAGTGTTTGATTCAGCCATTCGTATGCGTTTGTGTGCATGTTTGCATGAGTTCGAACACATTTTAAAAGTACTTGACTTTTATCAATTCCACTTCCCTGCTTTCCCCAAGCCGAAAACAGACGAGCCGAGAGGTGCTTAGTTGTTGGTAAAAAAAAAAGAAGAGCTGGGCTATGTGCCGGATCAGACAGGCTGAGTGGGAGGAACAATGACCTAGTTTCCAAAAAACAGTCAGCAACTCCACCGGCAGCACAAAAACACTGGAGAACAGATCATACAGTCCTGCCTAAATCTGTCTCTTTCTGCTAATCTGCATTTCTACATGTTAACTCTGCTTACTAGTCTTTCATGGGTCATCTCCTGATTTTGCCTCTCTGTATTGCTCTCTTACACTTTCATCTGTCCTACTTTGGGCTAGACGGCACTAATGTGTGAATATATGTGTGTGTGTGTGTGCGCGTGTGTGTGTGTGTGTGTGTGTGTGTGTGTGTGTGTGTGTGTGTGTGTGTGTGTGTGTGTGTGTGTGTGTGTGTGTGTGTGTGTGTGTGTGTGTGTGTGTGTGTGTGTGTGTGTGGTGTTGTGTGTGTGTGTGTGTGTGTGTGTGTGTGTGTGCCATACAGTTAGTAGATATGTCCCACTGTACTGCTGGGGGGCTGCTGTCTGAATCGGAACCCCACAGGTATATAGACATTTGTATTGATTGGGATAAACCCCTTGAGATGCACCATCTCGTTTTCAAGGAGGTCACAGCATGAACCCCCCCACTCTACCTCTCTGTCTCTCTCCACCACACACAGTCGCTCAATGACCCTCAACGGCTTTGGTGAGTTAGGAATATTTAACACATTAGTGTGTCGATAAAAAAACATAATTTTGTGCACAAAGCATTCTTATCCAAAACCACTTCTACAAGGAATTACTCGAGAGCGCAACAGTCTGAGACATGCGGGCTGGGGAGGGGAGGGGGGGGGGGGGTTACAATGGATCCTAAGTGCTGCAGTTTGAGTAAGTGTGAGAGCTGACCCTCTAACTCTCCAGGCGTTGACCTAAAGTTTCAGCAGCAGCTTCTGCCATCTGTCCTTAAAATGTCACAGCAATCATCCCATAAGTGTGGACATGTGCTGCAGGTTGTATGTCCTACATGCTATTTTCTCTCACACTACTAATGCATCTCTCACAAGTGGGATTCAAAGTGGAACTAGAGAATGCAATTCCTGAAGAAATTGCTAGTGGGAATGCTTTATGCTGAAAATCTGATGCTAAACTGCTATGCTGAAATGTAATGTGTAAGAAGAAAGTGAAGAATTTAGATTGAAATGATACATGAACACTGGGGGCTTGAATGTGTGATAAGAGAAGAAAAGAAAGTAAAAAGGCTTGGAAAAGCAGCAGAATATTTGAACTACAAACTTTTGAACTAACTTGATGGCGAATGATCTGTCGCCATGGCAACGGCATTTGATGACACCCCATAATACGTTTAGATGCGTTGATGGCTGCATCGTTACCAAACCTGTGAAGTTTTGGGGCGTTTGGAGCAGTTTCACTGAAGTTATGAGAAAACCGTGTTTCATGGCGAGCATTGTGTTGCCATGGCAACGACATTTGAAGAAATCTCAAAACTGTCCCGTAGATGTCTTCACGGCTGGACTGTTAGCACACTGCTATCTGAAGTCTGCTGCTCTGAGCATGTCAGATGGAGTGATGACATCATCGTGTTCCATGACTATTAAATGTATAATATGTAAATTTGTGATTTGTAAATGTAAAACACCATCCACAAATGCATTTAAAAGATTTGCAAACTCACAAATACATTTGCAAGTGTAAAACGGATCTGCAAATACGCTAAATATTTTCACAAATAAAAAAAAGATCTGTGAATATCTCTTTAACATTTACAACTTTCGATCAGGCATTTGTGAATCCATTTTGTATTTGTCGACCAAAAAATGCGCTTCCGGATCTCAAATCTCTGCTCGCGGATCTCACATTTCTGCTTGTGGATCGTCTTTTTACACACACGGAATTTTGAGACATATTTTCCGCCGGTCTCTTCTAAAATCTACTCGTGGCACTCGGTGATTTTCGGAAACCACGTGATGGCCTGCTGATGACGACATTTCCGCATGATTTCAAAGTAAGAGCATGATGGTTTGTTTAATGCTCTGTTTTTTATTATAATGAGCAGCGGAACGTTAGATGCATTCTTTATCATCATCATCATCATCATCATCATCATCATCATCATCATCATCATCATCATCATCATCATCATCATCATCATCATCATCATCATCATCATCATCATCATCATCATCATCATCATCATCATCATCATCATCATCATCATCATCATCATCATCATCATCATCATGTTATAGTGATACAGTTAGTTTGTGTTAGTTTATTGGTTCAATACAGCATATATCGAGCACTTTCGTTGATGTTGAAGTACAGGCTATACGCCACTTTCGGATCCCGGGGGGAGCAGCTGGCAGCGAAGCAGATAAAACTCTTTCTTCATTGTTTGTTGTGTATTCAGTCAAGCGGGTCAAAGTTACAATGTAAAATTGTAAGTACAATGTAAAGTCCTGTGCTCTGCAGGTGCCGGTAAAGAGCAATACAATGACAAAACCTTTCCAAACAAAACAACTAGTAGGTAGGTACTAGACAGACAGACAGACAGACAGACAGACAGACAGACAGACAGACAGACAGACAGACAGACAGACGGATGTATAAATAGATACTTCATTCATCCCAAATTGTAAAATGTGTGGAAACAAGTATAAACCATATACAGTCTATGGTATAAACACAATAACATTAAATACAAATGAAAGCAATAGACAGGAATATATGCATATACAGTAGAAAGGACACGATGAATATTATAACATTTAATATATGAAGGCTAACCTAAATGACCTAAATACGGTGCTTTTCTACAGATTACTTTATTACTGCACTGGTAAAGTAAAATTAGGCCGATTAATAAGATGTGAAGTGCTTTGTAACTTCGACCCGCTTGACTGAATACACAACAAACAATGAAGAAAGAGTTTTATCTGGGCTGCTTCGCTGCCAGCTGCTCTCCCGGGACCCGAAAGTGGCGTATAGCCTGTACTTCAACATCAATGCATGTGCTCGATATATGCTGTATTGATCCAATAAACTAACACAAACTAACTGTATCACTATAACATGATGATGATGATGATGATGATGGTGATAAAGAATGCATCTAACGTTCCGCTGTTCATTATAATAAAAAAACAGAGCATTAAACAAACCATCATGCTCTTACTTTAAAATCATGCGGAAATGTCGTCATCAGCAGGCCATCACGTGGTTTCCGAAAATCACCGAGTGCCACGAGTAGATTTTAGAAGAGACCGGCGGAAAATATGTCTCAAAACTCCGTGTGTGTAAAAAGACGATCCACAAGCAGAAATGTGAGATCCACGAGCAGAGATTTGAGATCCGGAAGCGCATTTTTGGTCGACAAATACAAAATGGATTCACAAATGCCTGATCGAAAGTTGTAAATGTTAAAGAGATATTCACAGATCTTTTTTTTATTTGTGAAAATATTTAGCGTATTTGCAGATCCGTTTTACATTTGCAAATGTATTTGTGAGTTTGCAAATCTTTTAAATGCATTTGTGGATGGTGTTTTACATTTACAAATCACATATTTACACACAAATTATTTTTATGTTCACACAAATAATTATGAGACATATCTATGCCCATACAGGACACAGGTGATTATATTTGAGCTAACGAGGTGTAGAGATCACAGGTTTCCATTGTTCTGAATGAGAGATAAACCTGTTACATGTGAACGTTTTGTGGAAGAACCGTAACAGATATCTGTGAAATTTCAAAACGTGAAGCATGTCAAGGAAGTTGAGTATCTGAAGTGTAATTTTTGTGTACTTTCGGGTTAATAATGTGGCCTTTTTGGCAATTTAACTAAAGGTGTGCGGCTGCTACCGTGAGGAAATATCAGCCTGAAATTACAATGGGCTTTAATGGAGGCATGTTGAAAGTTTTTGTCACTTCATGCCCTCAAGAGATATTTTGTTTAATTATTTTTGCTTAATTATTTGTCATTTTTCAAGCTACGAGATGTTTTCCTACGTTTGTCATGAAAAATGATGTCTCAGGAATGTAGGGTTTGGGAATTATGGCAGTTTTTAAAAAAAATATGAAGGCAAATTTCAAGATTTTCTACCCTCAAGCTGTGACATCACACACTCTAGTTAATGTTAAAATCTGCATAGGCGGAATATTACTGCCAAAAGTCACGTGACTTTTGGCAGTAATATTCCGCCTTGAGAAGAAAAAGTGTTGTAGTTGTAAAAAAAGTGTTACTTGTGTACTTGTAAAACCTAAGCTGAATTTGTCTCTGAAACATGATTTATTAGAACAATGTTATGTGTTTGTTTGATAGATACGTTTTTTCTTTGCAAAACTAAATGCATTAGTTTGTAGATGGTGTTTTGTATTTGCAAACCACATTGTGTTTGTTAGTGAATCATGAGGCATTTCTAAAACCTGTTTAGTTTGTTTGTGGAGTTATGGCAGGAAATTAGCTCCATAAAAACCTCTATAAGAAGGTCTGAACAATTTAATATCTCTAAAAGTAAGCATCAGATTTAAAAGTTCTTTCACACGAATAATGTCAGAAAGATGTGTAACATTTTAAAGTTGGAATGAGGTTTCTGAGTGAAAGTATGAATGAACAGTTAGCAGTTGAAGTCGCATGAAGATTTGTTGAAGTCTGAAGATTTCCTCCATTGACTTCAATGGTTAAAAATGTGATGAATTATGGGATGTATCTCTGGAATTATGAAAGTTATGAATGAGAAAAGTAATAGCCATCGATTCCCGACCGAGCTGAACGTTTTGATGTTTGAACGGAGTTTCTGCGATGTGGAATGTGGGAGGAGAAGCGCAGCAAAATACCGGCGGAATAATAATAAACTTTTCATGCGTAGAATAACAGATAGTGGGAATGCTGTTATCAGCATTCCAACTAAAGAACAGATCATGTGACTCCGGGTAAAATACCAAAAGGTCACAAATAGTGAATAATACAGAAAATGACTCTTCATGTTGTCTTTACTGAGAAAAGGAATGCCAGAGTCAGTTTGGCCTTGTTGACCGGACTCAGTTTTCTCGGCCATGTTGGTTCCCATAGCGACCAGTGCTGCTGCGGTGGTTATTGCCAGTGGCACTTCCTGCTGGTACCATGAACACACTTCTTGCCCTCTCTCTCTGTCTGTCTGCCTTTCTCTTCATCGCTTTTCTTTCAGTTGTTCTCCTCCTCTCCTCCGTCGTTCTTCAACATGTCGAGCCTGCCTCTAATCTCCCCCCTCTGTCTGAGTTTGTCTTTATCTCGACAGCCCCACTTCCTCTCTGCAGTACTTATCGCAGCATCTCCCTCTCTGATTCAGCCTTCCCCGCTACTTTCTCTGCCTCCATGCTTCCTCCTCATTCTGCTCTCTTCCTGTCTATAAGCCTCTCGCCCTTATCTCTCCCTTATCCCTTCCCCTCCTCTGCTCTCTGCATTTCAAACTCTTCCTCCTCTTGTGTTCTACTTCAATTTATTTCACAATAATGTCAAACTGCATTCAGAGAGAAATATTGCTTTTCTCCCTCCTTTTTCCAGCATTATTTCAAACCACAAGCTCGGGCCATTTTCTTTCATTTTGCTATTAGAGTATCTCAGCAGCAGCACTTGAGGCAAATAAGCAGGCCAGGCTGCAATTTTCCTAATATGCATTTGTTGGGCTGAATAAAAGGCACTTAGATGGAAGACACGCATTCAACTGGTCCACACACCAAAAAACTCAAACTTTGTTTCCAGTGATCGTGCAGTCTTTTGTGCTGTGCTTTGATCATCTGTTTTATTTTTTTAAACCAACAAAAGCACAGCCCCCCCCCCCCCCCCCCCCCCTTATGACAGAGATGCAGCTCTGATAATTCAATGTTCTGTGATTACAGTGGATTTGCTAGTGGTATAACTGAATTAGAACATGACTGATAGTTGAAAGGTAACATTTATGCTCATTACAGCAGTAAGCACATGCTCTACGAAATGATATTTTCCCTGTGTGACTTATTATCCTGATCAAAGTAGAGCTAGCAAACAACAGTAAGCATTATATTATTTTGAGACTTTCTTATTGGTATAGATAAATATATTTTGTGTCTTTAATGCAGTCTCAAGAAGAAGCCCTTAAGTGGACCATTTCCCCCCACTGAGATAACTTAGATAACTTACTGTTTTTCATTATGCTAATCTAAAACCGCCATTGGCGGAAAATCTAGATAGGTCAATATTTCTAGTCCTCATAAAACAAGCTAATCTTCAGGGTGATCCATGGCAAAAAAGACAGGTTACATTATGTCAATGTCCCAAATTAATTAGTGACCTTGTAGTTTTGAATAAAGTCGTCATTTTAAGTAGATTAATCAATAAGTCAATCAAGTGGAAATTAATCAACAATTATTTGGATAATTTCCTTTATTGAAAAATGGGTTCATGGACTAAAGATTGGTCCTTACATGTTCTATTGATATACCTCCATGGCCTACACATTAACAATTACAGATTTCTCCTGGGAGGGCTAACATCCTGAATGGGTGGGCATGTCCCCCAGGGCGTGGATAAAGTCACGCTGCATATCAGCAGGAAGCCTGGTTCAAATGTTGTCCTGCGCTCCGTGTTAGCACCCCACATTCAGGTGGCTCCATTCAAAAGAATAAGGGGGTTTATTTTCACAAGCACGGCTTACGTTGGTCTCAACCAGGCCTGCTGACAATGACACTAGAAATATGTCTGTGTTCACCAGAGAGGTTTCTCAATACTCAAATTTCCCCTCCTGGACTCCTGGACTCCTCGGTCCTCCGGTAGTGACCCGGAAATATATTTCAGCGCGCCATTTTGAAGGACATCTCATTTCTCTAAATGCACTTAGAGGACCGAGGATCGAGCATCGAGGAGGCTCTCTGGAGGAGCTATAACCGATGAGACACTAATGGGTCCTCCACGGCTCCTCCACGGATGCATTTCCGAGAATGGTGGAGTACAAAAGAGACGTGACACACCACTGGAATCATTTAAAAACCATGGCGGGAGCAAAGCACACATGTAAGTGTTGATAATGAAGAAGTGAAATGCGCATTAAACTGCATTCCTTATTGACATTTCACCTGATATTCGTTATGTTTGTATCTACATTTTAACTACACCCAATCCTGGTATAAGCATGCCATGATGTTTAAAAGTGCAAACGTTTATTTATTGTTAAGAGTATTAAATCAATACAAACTTTGTTTAGCATTCAGCACTATCATTTGGTTTGGGCTATGTTGTTATATACACTAGAATCGCTCATTACAGAGTCTGTAAATCTTCCAAAAAAATGTAAGCTACACCTTCTACTTTTCACAGGGACAGAGGAACACACTCTGACCCTCATTAAAGTGAGGTCAGAGAATGACCAGCTTTTCACAGGCCGAAGGCACACTGCAAAGAAAGCCTGGGAGTGAGTGACATTTTCCTGGTTGGGAACATATGATCCTTAGCATTTACCTATTGGTGGTTACAATTGGTATTTTAATATTGTCTGCTGAATCTGTGAGTTTAAATATCAATTGCTTTGTTAGATGACACCTGTTGCTGCAGCAGACCTTATTAATTGCTGACCAGCTTTAAACCTTTCTTGCAGTGGCGGCCGGCCCATAGGGGCGCTAGGGGTGCCGCCCCCCCTCTTCCCACATGTTTGATTGTCATTAAAAAAAAATATATATATATATATTTAAAAATAAAATATTTTTTAATTTTTAATTTTTAATGAACAAGGTAAATATTATATAGTTGGTATCAGTCAAATGTATAATCTACAATAAAATCTTGTTTAAAATTGTTTTACGATGTCTAAAGTTACTGATAAGTCACATGTTTCCTGGCTGGCCGCAGCGTGTATCATTACCCTCTCTCGTCCGGGCGGTAGAAAGGAGCCCTCAGCCAGAGCAGCAGCAGCCAACAAGCTGACTGTTGCTATCTGTAAACTATGCCGCTGAAACATAATTTCAGCCAATCAGCGTCGTCAGATCTGATGCTCAAAGGGCGCCCTGTCAGCGCCCTGGCCTGTGTGTCTGTGAGTTGTTTGGACTCGTATCCAAGGTGACGCTACAGTAGTTGTCGAGGATGGCTACGTCTGCAGGTGGAGACTCCGGTGCTAGTGGATCGCCGGAGCTGTAGATTAACATTTACATGCTTATTGTAGTTGTAAGGGCAATGCCATGTAGCACCATGGAGCATATGTGTGGGCTGGACCTATTTTACAGGAAAGGAGTGAGTGAGTTGTCGATTCTTGTTCAGTTTTCATCTTCCTCACCCTCTCAAACTTTGAGTTGCGCACGCTGCTAAAGAGACGTGCTACCATGGAAACCAAACAATGGTGTAGCTGTATTAAAGTCCGAGTGGAAACAGTCGTGAGTAAATCTGATTTTGTCAGAAATCGGGAGAAATATGACCCCGGGAGGAAACCGGGAGAGGGCAATGAAATCGGGAGTCTCCCGCGAAAATCGGGAGGGTTGGCAAGTATGACACACACACACACACACACACACACACACACACACACACACACACACACACACACACACACACACACACACACACACACACACACACACACACACACACACACACACACACACACACACACACACACACACATAATGTTCGTATTTAGTATCCTGATTTTAAATGGGAATTAAATCATTTGAGTGTTCCCAAAGCACCGGTGTTCTGCAGTTTGTGTGGGCCTACTGTACTGTTGCACAGTTTTGGGAGATTCATAGCTAACCACACTGAAGATTATGGATTATCTCATATTTTTAAGCCTCAATTTGTCCTCCCCCCCTCTAACATCACCAGAAGTCATAATTTAAGGGGTAATTTCTCAAAAAATTCTTCCGGGGGAGGATCCCCCCGGACCGCCCTAGTATGGTTTGGTCACATCCATTTCCATAGCCCCACCAAAAATATTTTCCACCAGCCGCCACTGCTCTCTTGTATCACTCAGGGAAATTCTAAAGGCCCTTGGGCTGTGCGGTTTGGTAACCCCCACACAGATCGGGAAAAAGTGGGACAATTTAAAAAGAAAATACAAGGTAATAATTATGTTGTCATTTTTTCGTTTACTCTTGTGTGTCTGTGAAACCATGGTTGTGTCTGCTCAGCATGCTGATGTATAACTTTACTTCTTGTTTGTGTTTTTGGAGGAGTTGAGATGCCCCCCCAACTGGGACAGGGACCGACAAGGGAGAGGCACAGCAGCCATATGGCCATATTTTACGGCCATGCATGAGGCCATCGGTGGGAGGCCATCCATTGACCCTCACACCCTGATGGACTCGGCCACTGCTGCTGTTGCTTCTGGCAGTGGCTCAACATCCACTGAGGCTGTCCAGAGCCAGGCCACAGTGGAGGATGCGGAGGCCGCCACGTCTGGCTCGGACAAGCAGGAGGATGTTGAGCCATCCACCTCTGCTGCTCCCCCTCCCCGGAAAAAAAAATGCAAACCACAGCTGTTGCAGTTCCTGGAGGCGGAGGCGGCCAAGGAGGAGGACCGCTTCAACCGCCAGCAGGCAGCCAGCGAGGAAACCTCTAAAAGGTTCCTCGAACTATTTGAGGAATTAGTGCACAAAGAATAGTTTCCGTTGTTTTGGATTTGTTTTATTGTTTTGTGTGAAGTATACAAATATTTAAGTTTGTAATAAACATTTAAGTTTGTCGTTAAATCAAGCATGTAGCTTTCTTTACAGTTTGAAATACAGAACAAACACCAACAAATGTTTACTGAAAAGATAGAAGGAGATCTTTATCTTATACAAAGCTGAATATACAATGTTATGATTGTGACAATATCAGGGATGTTATATTAATAAAATACATCAATAGAAATTGAGTCAAGTTACTGCAGCTCAAGCCCAATAAGTACAATTTCTAACACATGTATCTTCTTTCTTTTAAAGTTCAGTCAAAGCAATATTTTATCACTGAACATGACTCCATTTCAACACTAAACGTAACACTTTCAGACGAAATTCTGTGATGGCCTATTTCACATCGCATACAGTTTGTAATAAAGACATGTGTCTGTAAAGTCCTTTGCTCTAAATAAACGTGAGCAAGGTGACATTGGAAACAAGGCTTATAAATGGCACAAACAAAAGAACAGAGTAATGCATCTGGCCAGTAAATGCATTTTTAACCTGACAACAAAACTAATGGGTAACAAAAAAACTGGCCATAACAAAACATCCTCTTAGCAGTAATCGTGATCGTGCAGCGGGTTGTGGTCAGGAGCCGAGATTTGGTCTGCCAGTCTGTCTCTCCGGCCCTGTCCACCTCGCTCCCCCCTCACAGGACGAGGTGGAGACCTCTCTACCCCACCCTCCTCCTTCTCTCCTCCTCCTCCTCCTCCTCTCCCCTTCTCTCCTCCTCCTCCTCCTCCTCCTCCTCCTCCTCCTCCTCCTCCTCCTCCTCCTCCTCCTCCTCCTCCTCCTCCTCCTCCTCCTCCTCCTCCTCCTCCTCCTCCTCCTCCTCCCAACACTTCAAGAATGTCCTCTCCATCGCACCTTCAGTTACCCGAAAGTGCGCTCTATTATGCTGCGCGCTTTGGCATGGCAGCCGTTGAATCGGCTCTGTACTCTCCCCTGCAGTAACTCCCGATACAGGGTTACAATCATTATAGGGTGTACAATGCAGGGGTAGCCACCATCCCCCACAATGAAGTACCCTGGAGGATGATCTAGAGCCTCTTTGTATATGGCACTGTGTTTTAGGACACGGGTGTCGTGGACTGAGCCAGGAAATCCAACGAATGTTTGTAGGAATCTCCCCTTCCTATTCACATAATCCTGGCCACTGGGTCCGGATGGGGCCCTGATTCTTATGTGGCACCCGTCTATTGCACCCACACACGTACGGAATGCCGGGCTGTTGGCCAACTGCTGGAAGCCCTGCCCGACCTCCTCCAGCTCTGGACCAGCAGGCAGCTTAATAAGGGAATGCCTGAGAGCAGCGATGTCCTCCACTCCCTGGTGGACCAGTCTTTGGACCGTGGAGAGGGGTAACTGAAAGGCCCGGGACACCACACTGTAGGACAAACTGTGTGCCAGCCAGTACAAGGTCGTCAAGATAGTCATGTGGTGTCCCCAGGCCTGTCTCCTCTCAGGCCCCAGACACCGCATCAAGGCCTCCAGGGAGTTACGGCTGATCCTGTAATCCTTGAGCAGGCACCCATCACCCTCGAAGTACAGCTTCAGCAGGGGGACACTGCTGTTCAATTGTCTGTAGATGGGATTGTGTGGGTGCTGAACCTACAGGAAGAATACAATATTCTCTCATAAGAAATTAAGCCATGGCCAAATCTGGTAGGCTACATTTGATGGTCTCAAGTGCTCGTGTTAACTAATGTGCATGGTCCGTTCTTGAATAAATACAACTACATAATAAAAAACACAACTTTCTCTCTGACAAACATGCTTTTTCTCTAACTCCAAGGCTTAGGCCTATGTGTCATGATTTTCTTGCTACAAGTAGTTGGTCATTTGTGTATTAAAATACAAAAAGCCAGCTATTTTTCAACCATTTAAAACACTCATAAATACCTCAAGATGAAGCACTGGGAACGGCGTCTTTCCTCACGGGATTTGGTTTTCTGCAGCTGGTTCCACTGCCATAAGGCACATAGTATTGCAGTTTTCATAGCCTATATCTCAATATCTCCGTCGTGGTTGAGATATAAATCAGAGGTGTGCCTGGACCTTATATAGCCTGTCAGGTCCCTCATGATTCGGTAATTGATTAGAAATTCGGTACAGGTGTTTTGTCAAAGAAATGTGACTTGATGACCTATCATGTCATTAAGCCTATACTAGTTTAAAAAGGTAAACATACTGTGTATAGTGTATGGACAGTCATTGGGTTTTTTAGGCTTTTGTGTGTGTGCATGTGTGAATATATCAAACGTATATAAGCCTAATGTATATGTCTCCCTTTATTTGTAGGGTACTTTTCATACTAATGTTTTAGTGCGGCACAATACAGAAGAGATGCTAGTAGGCCTATGTGTTGAAAATATTCATACATTCTTGTCATACTATGCCTTGTTGCAAATTGAATTAAATGTACATATGTGGGGGAACAATGTTCAGCTGATCTAACAGAGATTATAAAATACAGCGCTATGACAAAACACTCAACAGCTGATGCAGCTGTTGCCACGTAATAATTAACGGACGTCGCTTTAAAATGACCGTTCATTACATTACATTACATTTAGCTGACGCTTTTATCCAAAGCGACTTACAATAAGTACATTCGACCAGGAAGATACAACCTTGAAGAAAACAGAATCATATAAGTACATCAGGTTTCATAGACCCGAACATTTCAAGTGCTATAGGCTATAGATAAGCCAGTCCTTTGTTAGTATATAAGTGCTTTGTTAATAATTCTTTGTTAGTAATTCTATCGTTCGAGGTGGAGTCGAAAGAGATGAGTTTTCAGTCTGCGCCGGAAGGTGTGTAAGCTATCTGCTGTCCTGATTTCAATGGGGAGCTCATTCCACAATTTTGGAGCCAGGATAGCAAACCCACGTGTTTTTGCTGATGGGAACTTGGGTCCCCTTCGCAGTGCGGGTGCAGCGAGCCGTTTGGCTGATGCAGAGCGGAGTGCACGTGCTGGGGTGTACGGTTTACCATACAACTGGATGTAGGAAGGGCCAGATCCATTCGCAGCATGGTACGCAAGTACCAGTGTCTTGAAGTGGATTCTAGCAGTTACTGGAAGCCAGTGAAGGGAGCGGAGGAGCGGCGTGGTGTGGGAGAATTTAGGAAGGTTGAAGACCAGACGAGCCGCTGCATTCTGGATGAGCTGCAGAGGTCGGATGGCACATGCCGGTAGACCAGCCAGGAGGGAGTTGCAGTAGTCTAGGCGTGAGATGACGAGAGCCTGGACCAGAACCTGCGTCGCTTTCTGGGTCAGCTGGGGACGTATCCTCCTAATGCTCAGAGGAGAGGAGTTCTCATTTCTCTAACCGCCTGCTGCTTCCACTCCTCTCTCCTCGATTCCCCTCCTCAGTCCTCCGCTCGCATCTCCTGTGGGCGTCACCAAGTCTCGAGGATAGGAGTCGAGGATAGGAGTCGAGGAGGGTAAATTTGAGTATTGAGAAACCTCTCAGGTATAATCTTTACCATGTTCACAAACTTAGCTTACAGCGTTAGCTTGCTAACCTTTGCTAATAAGCACTAAAACAAAGTACAGCTGAGATTGATAAGAACGTTGTGTAATTTCTCATAAAACCACAGCAATAGATTGGTTACTAAAGATAATTTATCATAAACGATACTAAAGTAGTGAACTGCCGCTAGAATGGCTAAAAACTAAACGCTAGCTTGAATGTGAGAATTTGCTGTTTTGTTTATATTGGAATCAGTCAATCAAATATCTTTGCTCTTGGAATGTTTGTCAGACAGAACAAGTCATTTGAAAATAATGTCTTTGGGCAAAAAAAAACATGTTAATAAATAATCCAGTCCCTAATATATCATTATAAACACATGGCTAAAAACACATGTGAGTTTATAGCCGAATGCATGATAGCTGTTGCTGACGTCCTTCCAGACTAAATGCAGCCACCTAGGCAGAGGCTTTCATTATTTTTCTGTGGCTAGTCCCTGCTGAAGAGCATAATGGGATAACAGGTGGTGAGAGGGAAAGGCAGACGATCAGCACAGAGGTCAAAGTTCAAATAAATGAATCATGACCTGGAATGGGTGGACAATCATGGTGTGGAAAACCAATCATACTGGACATCTATTGTGTATTTATTGAACATAAATCTGAATTGCAGATTTATTTTGAACTGTTTGTGAAGCTGAACTGCAACAAAAGTAAAAGCAAGCAGTACATTGCATTTGGGTTGTCTGGATACAACTGTCAGCTGACAGCTCTACCAAGTGATAGGTGCAACATCCTAACAAATATATCTGTAAGATTTCATTCGTTTTGACCCTAAAAACAGGCAGATCAGTTTGCAGTATTTTCCAGCCCTGGCAGCAGGTCTTCCTCTCAGTCTGCAGGAATAGTTCCACACTTCAGTGGATAAGTAGCATTCACTAATCAGTTTCCCTAGACCTCTCATGCAAGGATCATATTAGTCTATTACTAGACAAGCAGATAAACAGTGTAAAGTGTACTGCAAAACAAGCCCTTTTACCATGACGACAGCAAAGACTCCTAAAACCACATTTATGACTGATCTATTCACCATTGTGAAACTGGTGCACAGTGGCAGTTTTAAACACATGACTGTTCTATGTAACATTGTGGAGGGGTTATTACTAAGGTTTAGGCAACAGAACAACTTGGTTAGGCTTGGGCCATAAAGAGACTTGGTCAGAACTACTAAAGTACCTTGGTCAGGTTAAGGAAAATAAATCAACTAGAGGCTCAGGTGGAGAACTGGCACCACAACTGCACTCCGGAGCAGATACCCTCTGGTTCAATCCAAAACCTAATCCTTACTGACTGAGCTACTGAGTTCTTAAGGTACACTGTATGTTCTGTTTGTGCATGTGTCCATGTGTACTCTATTATATCCCTTATGATGACAATAACATACGTGTAACCTGTTGTATGTTGGACTGTTCCGCGTCAGTGTCTATTAATGTGTGTACCAAAGAGTGTGTATGTGTGTGTATGTGTGTTTGTATCACACTGTGTTTTGTCCTCCAACCATGAAGCTCAGCATCTCAGTCAGCAACTCTTCCCCTGCTCTGTTTGGAGTCCCTGTGCAGCTGCTGCCACATTCTGTCTCACTGAAACACACACACACACACACACACACACACACACACACACACACACACACACACACACACACACACACACACACACACACCACACACACACACACACACACACACACACACACACACACACACACACACACACACACACACACACACACACACACACACACACACACACACACGCCCTTCCCATCACAGTCAGTTTCTCTGACAAACATCTGGACTATAAAGAGGAGATGATGGCGTCCCACAGCCCATAATGATCAGTCTGTCGCCGTGGAGACCGAACACTGTTGCCGCCCATGTCACTGTCGCCATGGTGTGATATTAAGGGAGCATGAGAACACATTGTTCCAATAAACAAACAACCAACACAAGATTCCCACTTTGCTTCTTTACTGTTGGTTATGGCTTATGTTTAAGTCAATTAAAAGAGAAACATAATATTGTGCTTATTTTCTTTAGTCAATAAGCAGCAGTCAGTCTCCATGGTGCTGTTCATAACACATTATATTACAATTCTGTATAGACATGTGAAAAAAGAAAGGAATAAAGTGTATTTAGATGATGAATGTGTGTGTTTAATTCATTGTAGCTCTTTTATCTGTAGCATCTCCTATAAACAGTCACACTGTTCTCCTGGAGTTAAGGTCATTCAGTCAAAGCACTTAGTGATGTCTGAGACTTCTGATGCTGCGTCTGCTGTGTGAAAGATGGTCTGACACCACATGTCCACTCAACAGTTTATAAGCAACTTCTTTTCACCGCCCACTGGCACCCTTAATGATAATAATAATAATAATAGCTTGGATTTATATAGAGCCTTTCATGGGATCCAAGGTCGCTTTACAAAGAAAAACAGGAGTAAAAACAAACAAAAACAAAAGGCAGTCAGACAAACAGTCGGACGGACAAAACAACAATCAATTAGGGGCCGAAGGCCTTGGCAAACAGATGGGACTTGAGGGCCCTTTTGAAGACGTCAAGCTTGGGGATGTTGCGGATCTCCGCAGGGAGAGTGTTCCAGAGGGTGGGGGCTGCCAGGTTATACGGGACTTGACCGGCAGCCAGTGGAGGTGGATGAGTGTGTACGCACTGTACATAACAAAGTTAGCCTGCTCAAATTGTTCATAATCCCATTTAATCCCAATCCCTAAAACTGATTTAAAGGAGGGACGTATAGAGCCTGGGCACATGCTCAAAGAAATGAATAAATAGTTTTTTTCATTGAAATATGAAATGTTCCAATACATACAAAATAACAGTATGCATAGATTCAAGTATAGGACTATTTTAACGGTCAAACATTCATTTGACAGGATATGTGATATATTTAAACAAATGACAACTGTCACCTTCAAAGGCCAATAGGCTTTGCAATCAATTATAAGCATTTTCCATCATTACAGATGCAAAGGACAATTACTTTTAATATTTGAAATAACAGATAACTCTAAATCTTGAAACTTAGGTAAATGAGACTTTTAAATCTGCAGGAATCTGAGCCAAGTCAATACATTCAAAGAGAAGTGAATGCTGCATGGATTCAGATTTGATCAACCACTGGATGTGGAAATAAGACATCTGAACTGTGTCAAAGGTACTTTTTGTACACACTTCTTCTTACTTCACACACACACACACACACACGCACACGCACACGCACACGCACACACACACACACACACACACACTCATACAGACCCCCGTGATGCCATGCAGGGCCCAGGGGTCCACCGAAAGTATCTTTTGATTTGCATAACTCCGGCATATTTCTTGCATCACAAGTGTTTGTTGTGTCGTCCTAGACCATTGGAGAGAGAGAAGAGGAAATATGACATTGTATGGTTGATAGTGTCTGATGGGGACTTTCTTGCTATGGCAGAAGGATGCAATTGAAACGTGCCAAACACACACCAATACACACACACACACACACACACACACACACACACACACACACACACACACACACACACACACACACACACACACACACACACACACACACTGCTGGCTGACTGAATGCTGGCTGTGGGTTCCCAGAGGTGTCAGACAGTTATAATTATCACTCCGCTTCCACGCACACACACACACACACACACACACACACACACACACACACACACACACACACACACACACACACACACACACACACACACACACACACACACACACACACACACACACACACACACACACACACACACACACACACACACACACACACTTTGTACCAGTCTGCAGTAAAGCAGAGGAGCTCCCACAAAGAACTGTTTCCCTGAGGACGTCAGTTTCCAGCTTTCCTAATTTTCAACTTCTGTTATCACATTTTTGAGCCATAAATATTTCATACATAATGTTCCAGTACGAGACTTTTAGTTTAATACTCCATCCACAAAAATCCACAGTGGAAAGTGAACCAGGAGAACATTTAGCATATTCATCGAAAGAAGACTTTTATTTTCCAATGGCATCAGCATTTAGTGGCAAATGTATGACTGTCTAACCATAATTTACTGCAAGTGTAAAACATTCATCCATATTTAAAATACTTTCAATATGAATGGCATTAATTCTAGAGCATTTATGGATTGAATATTGGAACTGTTAATTAAGTGAAAAGCCTCAATAGTTTTACATTTCTCAGTATGTATAAAAATACATTTTTATTTTCCACTAATGGTAACGAAAATGGTAAAACAAAAAATGGGTTTGAAAGAGAAAACTGTGTCTTTCGGCTGTAAGTTGAATCAAGCAAACTAAATAACTTCTTTATAATTATTATGTAGACATAGTAATAGGGAAAAGCCTTTATTCTTTAATGGTGGCTTTTTTCAGCTGAATAGGTCAAGTGAAAATAAAGCAGCATGTGTGGATGCATGGTGGAAAGTTTGAGGACAGGTCATTTTGAAAATAATAAAAAATGCTGTGCCCTCGTGTGAGCCGAGTTCAAGGAGACACTTCAGTGTGAGCACAGCCTCTCCTCTCATATTAGCGACACAAACAAACAGTTAGTGTATGGGTGGACTCATTCACTGTGCAGTGCTTCTCAAAGTGTGGTCCGCGGACCACTGGTGGTCCGTGAGCGCCCCCTAGTGGTCCGTGAGTATATTGGTAACATTTCACATTTGAAATAAATAAATACATTTAAGTTTTCCGCACTCTCGTGGGAATATCTCCGCAATGGAACGAGCTTAAGTTTCACCTTCTATTGCATGATAAAGCCCAGGGCAACACCTTCGTCACACATGTTGCCACTTGTTTGTACCATTTCCAGGCGATTTATAATCTGTTCTATAAAAACGATGTGTTTTGGGATATTTGTGGAGTTAGGTGGTCCGCGAGTGTTTTTGTATTGGTTAAGTGGTGCTTGGTATGAAAAAGTTTGAGAAACACTGCTGTAAGGAGTCACTCTTCATTTAATGTAATGGTTTGTGTAATGACTGGATAAGCCTCCAGAGACACGTATTATTCACAGTGCCTTGGATCAAACTAATGACTAAGCTAATTATGAATGTAAACGTACCTAACTGCATGATAATGGCAGGAACAGAACACATCTGCGGCATGCTGACTCACACAGAATCACACACTATTGTGTTCAATCTAAGAATCACTTTGGTGGAGTATAAACATTCCTAGTGTAAAAGCAAACAACAGTAACCCTTCCCCTGATGTTCATGTAGACCTGAACCTGATCCACACTGATGTAGGTGTGTGTGTGTGTGTGTGTGTGTGTGTGTGTGTGTGTGTGTGTGTGTGTGTGTGTGTGTGTGTGTGTGTGTGTGTGTGTGTGTGTGTGTGTGCGCATGTACACACCCTACCACCCACCCATCTCTTACAGTAGACAAATGTGTGTATGAATGGCAGGGGTTTAAATGAAAATGCTGGACCACCCAGGACTTCCAGAGTCGCCTTGCAGACCCCCGCGCTGACAGATGAAGTCTATTCACACACAGCTTTTAACACCTTCAGCTCACACACACACACACACACACACACACACACACACACACACACACACACACACACACACACACACACACACACACACACACACACACACACACACACACACACACACCACACACACACACACACACGCATACACACACTCAATGTTCAATACAAATGGCGCACAATCCCCTAAGACAAATGGACACACTTCAAACCCGTACATACACAACCTCCGAAAGACAGAGTTGGGGGGCGTCACAAGGAGAGAGACGGTCTGTGGTTTAGCAGAGAGAGAGAGATCTTCAGCCCTCTCTCTCCTCACCCATGGGGAGGAGGGAATGAAAGGCGTAGGGCACTATCAAATAGCCCCCCGCTTTTAATGGCCCAGCTGCACCATTACCTAGCACACACACTGAGCCCAAATAGAGGGGAGGAGGAGGAGGAGGATAGAGAAGTCTATCAAACTAAGTATGAGGAGGAGGGGCACTCATCATTACCTAGCATACACTCTCAGAGTCCAAGTAACTGAAAGAAAAAGGGGCAAAAGGGGAGAGGGAGGGGACGGACAAGCAGCTAACTATAGTACAAGGCGTGCTAGTGAACTGCAAACTCACTGTGACCCCCACACACTCTCCTGCAGGCCCCCAAGTTTTACAGCAGTCCTCCCCTTGGTCATGAAGGTGTGTGTGCGTGTGTGTGTGTGTGTGTGTGTGTGTGTTGTGGTACGAGGTGAATGTTTTTTCTTGTTCTCCCTCCCTGTTTTTTGAATGATATCTTCTAATGTGTTGGACTCGTTTGGACTGCCATGAAATCCTGTTTACATATTCAAGGTCTCCAGAGAATGACTAGTCTCTATGAGGTTCACTTTTATGGTTCTAATGAAATATTAATTACCAAGTTATCTTGTTTTAACACGTATGTTTCCCAGATAATAAATAACTTTTCTTCAAGTGATGCCAAAGGTTTTAGAGAAATGTCAGCCATTGGATGGATTGTCATGAAAATAGTACAAATATTCTCAGGAGGAATTGTGATAACGCTGATTGGCCAATTCCTTGGTTTGTGAAAAGATACAAATATATTTAATTCCCATTTAAGGTTTTTCATCCATTCTTTATTAATAGGCAGTTTTTTTTTATGTTTGCAAACATCCAGGTTTAAATCTAAGAATCCATTTCTGGAATACTGTTTTTAATTTCTGAAACTACAGTACAAACAAACCAGTGTATATATTAAAACACAGCACTAACACACAGACAGCCGCATTACAATTTCCACGCTGCTTTTGGTGCTCCATCTAAATGCCTTAGTTCCATAACAGAAAATACTAGAGAACTTGTCTGCCTCCTGGTATTGTATGGAGACAGGAATGTAATGAGCATGGAGACAGCAGCTTGTTCACCACCGTCTCTCTGGCAGCAAGCAGCACAGGACACATATACACCGTCCCCCCGCTGCTCTGCTGCTATTTCATGCTCTCACTTTACTTCCAAGAATCTCCTCTCCTTCACCCATTTCCATCAGTCACTCTCTCTCTCTCCATCCATCCCTCTCCTGTCGGCCCTCAGTGGGGCCCGGCTGTTGTGCGAGGCATACTTGGGCTGTGGCGTCAGTTTGGAAATGAGGTTCGTTTGCATTTAAAACACTCTGCTCTCTGGGCACTTGGTGAAGTTGATGAGAGGAGGATGAGGCGGG